>NC_091329.1:28967550-29112784 GCF_038502225.1 Cherax quadricarinatus | reverse complement strand
CTTTCTTATTCTTCTGCTTGCCTGCTTTCTTGTTCTTTTGCTTGCCTGTTTTCTTGTTCTTCTACTTGCCTGCTTTCTTGTTCTTCTGCTTGCCTGCTTTCTTGTTCTTCTGCTTGCCTGCTTGTTCTTCTGCTTGCCTATTTTCTTGTTCTTCTGCTTGCCTGCTTGTTCTTCTGCTTGCCTACTTTCTTGTTCTTCTGCTTGCCTGCTTGTTCTTCTGCTTGCCTCCTTGTTCTTCTGCTTGCCTGCTTTCTTGTTCTTCTGCTTGTTCTTCTGCTTGCCTGCTTGTTCTTCTGCTTGCCTGCTTTCTTGTTCTTCTGCTTGCCTGCTTTCTTGTTCTTCTGCTTGCCTGCTTTCTTGTTCTTCTGCTTGCCTGCTTGTTCTTCTGCTTGCCTGCTTGTTCTTCTGCTTGCCTGCTTTCTTCTTCTCCTGCTTGCCTGCTTTCTTGTTCTTCTGCTTGCCTGTTTTCTTGTTCTTCTGCTTGCCTACTTTCTTGTTCTTCTGCTTGCCTGCTTGTTCTTCTGCTTGCCTGCTTGTTCTTCTGCTTGCCTGTTTTCTTGTTCTTCTGCTTGCCTACTTTCTTGTTCTTCTGCTTGCCTGCTTGTTATTCTGCTTGCCTGCTTTCTTGTTCTTCTGCTTGCCTATTTTCTGGTTCTTCTGCTTGCCTGCTTTCTTGTTCTTCTGCTTGCCTGCTTCTTCTTCTGCTTGCCTGCTTTCTTGTTCTTCTGCTTGCCTGCTTGTTCTTCTGCTTGCCTGCTTTCTTTTTCTTCTGCTTGCCTGCTTTCTTGTTCTTCTGCTTGACTGCTTGTTCTTCTGCTTGCCTGCTTGTTCTTCTGCTTGCCTGCTTTCTTGTTCTTCTGCTTGCCTGCTTGTTCTTCTGCTTGCCTGCTTTCTTGTTCTTCTGCTTGCCTATTTTCTTGTTCATCTGCTTGCCTGCTTTCTTGTTCTTCTGCTTGCCTGCTTGTTCATCTGCTTGCCTGCTTTCTTGATAGTGTCTCCCCTGGTCCCTATCTAAATTTGGGGGACGGTATATCACACCTAAAATTAATTTTTCATGCCCCTCTGAAAATTCTATCCAAACAGACTCTGTATGTGTTACTTCAGACTTAATACCCGTTTTTATACAACAGTTCAAGCGATCTCGGACATACAATGCCACCCCACCCCCCTTCCCGATACTTCTATCTACTTGGAACAATTTAAAACCCTGAATGTGACATTCTGCAGGCATGTCCCGACTTTTTGAATTAAACCACGTCTCAGTAATGGCAAATACATCTATGTTACCTGCACTAGCAACTAGTCTCAACTCGTCCATCTTATTCCTAGCACTGCGACTATTTGTGTAATAAATATTTAATGACCCAACTATCTCTTTACCCTTCCTGCTCATTTCTGTTATTCCACTAAACCTATTACTGTCATTGTCAATTAGTGCCACTGGCTTTCCAATATCCTCCTCATTTTGCCTATTACTAGTTCTCCTAGTACTCATGTTACTACCCTGCGACTTCACAGTTTTCCCGCCAAAACCCATACCACTAACTATTCCTAGTTTAAAGACCTAACAGCTCCCTCCACTGCGTTGGCCAGTGCTCCCACCCCACACCTAGACAAGTGAACCCCATCCCTGGCATACATGTCATTTCTGCCATAGAAGAGGTCCCAGTTGTCAATGAATGTTACCGCATTTTCCTTACAGTATTTGTCCAGCCAGCAATTGACACCAATTGCTCTGGACAACCATTCATTTCCAACTCCTCTCCTTGGCAAAATGCCACATATGACAGGTTTCCCACCCTTCTTCCTAATTATCTCTATTGCTGACCTATACCTGCTAATCAGGTCCTCACTCCTACGTCTGCCAACATCGTTGCCTCCAGCACTGAGACAGATAATAGGATTGCTACCATTACCTCTCATGATGTCATCCAGACGGCTAACAATATCCTTCATCCCAGCCCCAGGAAAACACACTCTCTGCCTCCTACTCCTATCCTTCAAACAGAATGCCCTATCCATGTACCTAATCTGGCTATCCCCAACAACAACAATGTTTTTACCTTCCTTGGCGTCGTCTGTAGTGATGCTCCGAGTAGTCGACTCACATTCGCCATGTAGCATTACACCACTTGTAGAATTCGTCATGACGTTCTCGATGGTCTTCGTTGGGGTTTCTAGGGATGTCTCACTCACGTCTGCCAATGCTTCCTTGGTGCTCGTTGTGGCATTCCCAGTAGAACACTCACATTCGTCAGGTAGCACCGAGAATGAGTTGGAAGTTTCCACGGCAGTCTTCTGGTTTCTCGTTGTTTCTGCCTCTCCAACCGTTTTCTTAATCTTCAGCTTGGTTCCATGTTGCCCGGCCACTGACCAAGCTCCCCTTTTAACCTGGGGACTCACAACATGTGGATTACTACGAATCCTCTTCTTCTCCTCCGTTAATCGCCGTATCTCCAGTTTAGCAACTCTGAGTTCTTCTCTCAGCTGCTGGTAAAGCTGCTCAAGAGAGGGCATCCTGGTTCAGATTCACAGAGAGCACACAAACAGGTCTTCACAGAGCTAAGAGAGAACCCGCAGTAATGGATTTAAATTAGATAAGTTTAGATTTAGAAAGGACATAGGAAAGTATTGGTTTGGAAATAGGGTAGTTGATGAGTGGAACAGTCTACCTAGTTGGGTTATTGAGGCTGGGACTTTGGGTAGTTTCAAATTTAGGTTGGATAAGTACATGAGTGGGAGGGGATGGATTTGAGAGTGACTTGCACATCGGAGCTTGTTTCTTGGGTGGCATTGAAAATTGGGTTGGTCAAATGTTGTTAGTGGGATGAATTGTAAAGGACCTGCCTAGTATGGGCCAACAGGCCTGCTGCAGTGTTCCTCCGTTCTTATGTTCTTATGTTATGTTCTTCTGCTTGCCTAGTTTCTTGTTCTTCTTCTTGCATACGTTATTGTCTCATCGTCTCATTTCTTGTTGTCTGCACTTTTTTTTATATCTGCTTATTTTCATGTCAGCTTTTTTGCTTTATTGCCTATTCATTTGTTTTCTTTCCTACCTACTCGTTTTTTTTTTGTTTTCTGAATGCTTGCTCTGTTGCCTACATCCTTGTTTTTTTGTTTTTCCGGTTACCATAATTTTCATCTGTTTTATATCTTGCTTTTTTCTGTGTGTGACTGTTTATTTTTCAATTTTGCTACTTTCTTGTCTGCTTGTCTCCTCTCTTTCATGCTTGTTTTATTTTTTCCAGATCGAGTCATGGCAGACTACTGGGCAGCAAAGTCTTCATAAAACGGGCGAAATCAGAACGGAGACCAGTTGCAAAATATATTTTTTCTTATCTTTGTCGATAAGTGAGACACATATGCTACATAGTCTGGAACAGTGTTCCAGACTATGTAGCCAAATTCTTCTCCAGGCTGAGGGACTGACCACCTCAAAACTACGTCGTCAATGGTGATGGACTGATTACTTCGCCTTCACATCTCTACTGCTTCTGCTAAAACTCTTCTGTATTCGACTGAAGAAGCCTACTGTGTAGGCGAAACGTTTCTGAATAAAGATGCCTAACTGTTTCATGTGTCTTACTTATCAACTTGTCGGTATTATATACCATTTATATATTCATCATCTTCGTCGTAACGAACATTACTTACCTGGACGAGGATGTATAAAAACACACAACTAAATTCACTAATGACACAAAAACAGGGAGAGTAATCAGTTTGAAGAGGATGCTATGGAATTTGAGATTTATTTCTATAAATTAATGTTTTGCTTGGAAAAGTGGTGGATGCAGTTGGGTCAAGCAAAGCGCTGAGTGTCACTCCTTGAAAAATGAGAATTTGGTCGTTTAGAGTATAAACGTAAAGATGTGAAATTCGTATTCAACAGATATCAAAAGAACTTTGTTACCTGAGTTAAAAGTTAGCTTAAGCTAAGATTTCAGTGTTTAAATATCTGTCTAGCTCTGTATGTCTATCTGCCTCTCTGTCTAAATGCTTACTGTCTAGCAGTCTACCTGCCTGTTTGTTCCTTTCTCAAGTGGTATTTCTTACCTGCCTACTTGTAGGCCAATCTGTCTCTCTGTTTACCTGCTTATAGGCCTGTCTGTCTACCTGCCTGCCTGCTTGTAGGTTTCCGTCTCTGTCTAACTGCCTGTATGTCTGTCTTTTTGTCTGCCACTTGATATGTCTGCCTGCCTCTGTCTGCCTACGTCTCTGCTTGTTCGCTTCCTCGCCTTTCTTTCTCTGCTTGAATGTCTGTTTACCGAGCTGTAATTACCTGTTTGTATTACCTTTTTTGTCGTTACAGTAGTTGAAAAATGCTAGTAGCCGGAGTAAAAGGCAGCCGACAATTTATTGATAAGACACGTGTAGCAGGTTTCACCTACATGACTTAATAAAGCCTCGTGTGGGTGAAACACAGTAATTTAAAAGGTATACTTTGATATATGTGTAATTTTAACAATGGGGTATTCTCGTGATGTCCTGTTATATAAGACTTTATCATCTTTATTTTGAAGCTTCTCAATAGTTGCTACGTAAACATTTATCCAACTGTCTACTACATCACTGCCGTCACTTAGACACGCGTATTTATGAGCACATATATGCTTACAAGATGGAAAATTTGACTAATGCTAGCATTATTCACAGAATTATTCAAGACTGTCATTTGATATGGGGCCATGTCAATACAATCATCCAGCAAGACGATACGCAGAAATAATAATACTTGGAACTCAAGTAATTATTACTTCAAATTATAAATATAAAATATAAATATAAAACAGCTTCAGGATTTTGCCACCAGGTGACATCAACATATGATGGATTACCCTCCCCACCCCAGATACACCTGAGTCTGCTATAACATGATCTCTCTGTTGAAATGAAGCTGAACATGTGTCTTTTTTATTAACTTTCGGCATAATATTCCTTTGCTAATACCTGCCTGTTTCTGCCTGTGAACCTGCCTATATTTCGGCCTTCATGCCTGTCTGTATGTGTACCTGCTTATGTATCTGCCTGTGTACTGGCATGTGTACTTCTGTGGCTGCTTGCATGTGTGCCTGCGTGTTCGTGTGCATATCTGCCGCTTCTTTCTCTTCCTGCCTGCCTTCCTGCTCGACTTCCTTCATGCCTGTCTGCCTGATTGCCTGCGTGCTTACCTGCCTTTGTGTGTCTGCTTATCTGTCTGCCCTCCTGCCTGTCTAACTCCATGCTTGCCTCTGTGTTTGTCTGTGTTCTTTCCTGTCTGCTTTTCTGTTTGCTTTTCTACCTGTTTTTCTGTATGCCTGCCTGCTTTCCGGCTGTCTAACTACCTGCCTCTGTGCCTGTTTGGTCATTTGCCTATCTGCCTTCCTCTTGTTTTCTTGCTTGCTTGCCTGTCTATCTGCCTGCCTACCTTTCAGTCTCTCTGCTTACCTGCCTAACTACCTATCTGCCTCCCTGCGTGCCTGCCTACATGTCTGCCTGTGTAAACATGGTCCCACTAGAACCTCCAGGACACACAAAATAGTTATATGCTTAGGAAAACATTGAAACATCGATTAGGTAAACATCCATTCGAAATCAGCTTAATGCAAGATCAACGACTGAACGACAGTTGCTGCAACAGAGAAATATTAATGATTGCCCAGACAACCGCACTGGATAACATCCCTTAACTACTGATAGTCCGAAATTTATTTTGTCAATAAATAAATAATCATGACCTCATATTTCTTATAAGAATAAATTCTTTGGTAGTGACAAACTTGTATTCTCACCCTTTCACCTCCTTTTTTCAATCTTCATTGATGTCCAGATTTTTTATTTCGAGTTTGTATGCTTTTTTTTTCATATGAACTGAAAGCTGCTAGAAATAAATTCATCCACTATGTCATTCAGTGTCCTGACTACCATGAGACTAAATAAATATTTTCTCACTTCTTTTTGTATTTTCTGACATCCCTTTGTCTCATGAGCGTTCACTTCGAACCTTCCAAACAATATTCTCCATTTTTCTCTTTCAACTTCTCTAAATATTTTGTAAGTTATTATAATGGGATACTCTTCTATCACCTAATGTCATCCGATTCAACTCTTTAGGATTCTTCTCACAAACTAATCTTCTTAATTCCGTGGCTTGATTCGTTGCGAACTTCTACATTTTATCTGATTCCCTTTGCTGCAACAAAGTGTCTCTACACAGAGTCCATGAGTCTTTAACTTTCTGTTCTCCTACACTGTGTCGCTGATCCTCCATGTCACTACACTATTCTAGTACTGTGCCTAAATTGTCCCTGATTATCTGTGAGTGTGTGACATAAGCCGAATAAAATGTAGCACTCTTAGTATGCCACACCCCCACCTCAAACAGGTTCCAATAGCCAGGACTAGGCATTCTCCATGCGTAGTGTGCTACCATGGCACAAAATACTAATGGAACCGTCTTTCCTCTCAACCATCCAGCTCATTAGTGATCAACTCAAACGACTTCCAGATCAGATACCCATGGAGCGAGAAAGCAGACAGTAAGGCTAGTGCAGGCTGGAGAGAGACACTTGCACACAGGAGCAAGTATCCCATCAATAAAAAAAAAAAAAACTTCATGCCAGATTAACTCAAATTTTACTTTATGACCACATGGAGAAAAAAAATGCTTACCACTCATGTTGTTTCTAACATCCTAACAAATCAAGTTCTGGAAAGGGCGTCCACCAGCACATTATCTTTGCCGTCTGTGTGGCGTATTGAGAGGTTGTAAGGTTGCAACTGTAAGGCCCATCTCATAAGACGTGTGTTCTTGTTCTTCACTGAGCTGAGGTATGTCAGAGAATTGTGGTCACTGAAGACGATGACCACATATGACGTACTGGACAGAAACACGTCAAAATGCTCCAGCGCAAGTATCAGGGCCTCTTAATAATAGTCGAGTAGGCTTGCTGAAAGGCCTGTTATTAGGCTAAGTAGTAAACCACAGGCTGCAGACTACCCTCACCAGAAACTTATAGCAATACTGCCCCAACACCCACTACACAAGCATCAGCCTGTAATTCAATTAGAGACAAAAGAATGGGTGCAGGACACAAGAGACATTTAGCAGGGTTCAACACTTCTTGACAAATTGGGGTTCAGCATTTTTTTTAACAAGTCGGCCGTCTCCCACCGAGGCAAGGTGACCCAAAAAGAAAGAAAATCCCCAAAAAGAAAATACTTTCATCATCATTCAACACTTTCACCTCACTTACACATAATCACTGTTGAGGTGCTCAGAATACAACAGTTTAGAAGCATATGCGTATAAAGATACACGACATATCCCTCCAAACTGCTAATATCTTGTGACTGATAAATGAGGTTTGGAGGCTGCAATATCTGTAAAAATTTTGCAGAAACTTCTATAAAACCTATCATTCCTAAGAACTTTTGCAGGGACTTCTTATTCTGAGGAACAGGATAATTTTTAATAGCCTAAACTTTGGCAAATTTAGGTGCTGCTTTGCCATTACCCACTTTATAACCTAAGAAAGTGATAAAAAATTGGCCAAAAGAGGATTTTCTGATGCTGATTGTTAGTTGAAAGGTTTTGAGCCTCTCAAAGAGGGATTCAAGATTGGACACATGTTGATCTCACATGTTAGAGACTAGTTATATTGTCCAGATAATCTGCTATGCCTTCATGTCCTTTAATAACTTGATAGATAACATTTTAGAATGTCTTAGTCGAGTTCTGTATTCCGAATGTGGTCACAGTATATTGACAATGTCCTGGAATTACGAAAATGTAGAAAAAGGTAAACATCAGGTACTGTGACCTCGTTCACCTTACGGTAGTTGGTACAGGTCCACAATCCTCCACCAGGCTTCTTAACAAGGATGCACAGTGAAACCCGAGTGCTGAACGATTGCACCACCAATCCATGTTTTAACAGAAATGCCAACTCTTGATGAAGCAGCCTAAGTTTTTCAAGATTAGCTCTGTAGGAAGAGTGTTTAATAGGTTTAGCAGTTCGTACATCCACAATGTGATAACCCAGGTTGAACTTTTTAAGGAACATCCGAAAACATGTCAGGGTAGGTTTGCACAAGGGTAGTTATTGTTTTTACTTCGTCTTCCGCAAGTCCCGACATTATGGGGCAAGGATCCTGTTGAATGACTGAGTAGAGGAACCTGATGTGAACCTCCAGAACTGCATACAGAGAATCAGGGTCGTCCATAGGGTCAGGGATAGAGGGCAAAGTCTTTACTGGGACCTTCTGTAGTTCAGTGAATAGTTTAATCTGATTAATGTGGTAAACTTTACCTGAATTAGGTTTATCACGTAGTTTAAATCAGAAATTTCCCATAAACCTTGCTTTCAAGGTGTAACCAGGCACACGTTCCTGTAACAGTACCTTGCCTCCTGGATCAAAGGAGCAAAATTTATTAGTTTTGTTATACCTCTGTTTCTTGTAGTTATGAGCAGATTTTAAGTTGGCCTTAGCCAGCTGACAGGCCACATGCAATCATGATGAAGGATTGTAGGGTACTTTGCAGGCTTCCTCTCCCATCCATCCTTCCTTAAGCACATTATGTCAAACTCTATCCACTGCTCTCAGAGCAATATTCCCTTCTCTCTGAGAAGTATCCACTTCTCTCAGCTCAAAAGGACTGTACCCAGTTGATTCCTGCACAGTTTCTCGCATTGCGAGCAGCAACAGAGGAAGCAATTCATCTCAGTCTGTAGGAAAATGCATGCAATACGTACGCATCATAGTTTTTAGGATTTGTGGAAACCGTTCCAAGGCACCTTGGGACTGAGAATGATTAATTCCTAGCCTAGTTATAGCTTCTCTGAACGATTTTACTGTAAAATAAGTGCCCTGATGATGCCAAAGTGGGAAATACACCTAATGAGGGCTTTGAGAATGGCTTTAGTGTTAATACTATGCATAGGTACTGCCTCAGGATACTTAGATGCATCAAAAATTATAAACAGATATTGGTTACCTGACTTGTCTTTAGTAATGCTCCTACACATTCGATATTTAGTTCCGCAAATGGCTTTCCATCATCGGGTGTGGGATGAAATGATGAGGGTCTAATATAGCACCCGAGCTTACCCATTTGTTGAGACAACAGAAACAGATGTAACTCCCCACATCTCGTCTAATACGTGGCCAATGAAATTGTTTTAATATCTTATAAAGGTCTTAGTGATCCCAAAATGTCCTTCTAATGAAGAATTGTAAGCTATTTTTAGAACCTCAGTTCTGAATTTCTTTGGAACTATCAGTCTGTCTGGTAGTATGCCTCCCCTACTTCCTTCTGTACCTATGAGGAAGTTATTCTTAATTTCATACTTAACTGAGTGATCCGAGTTGGATTCGCCCACGGCAGCTGTAAAAGCAGAGGCTAAAGAAGGATCCCCTCATTGCTCTTCCCTAAAGGACAATCCCTCGGGCATGGAAACAGAAACGTCTGGCAATAATGCGACCCTGGAATAGGAAGGCTTGATCAGGGACTTTCAACTAAATTTATGAAGCCCGGGCCAGTTTTCCTCGTAAAATAAATTGTTAAGCCCAAGATCGCAATCCTCTATGGATAGGTCAGCATTCTTTGGACATTACTCGAATTATGGCCAATATCGGAGAAGAGGCTTCGGTGGTTACAATGGGCTCAGGACAGCATCTAGAATTCAAATTATTGCCAAGCAGTAATACAGCATCTTACGTGGGGAATCCCTCAGACACGCCTACGGTTAAATACCCAGTGTAATGCTTACTGGTAATAAATATCTTATGCAAAGGAACAGAAAACACAGCTCCCCCATTAGCTTCTAATAACACTTTGGAATTTAATAAAGTTTCCTCAGAAATTTGAGGTACACGTACTCCTTCTTGTAAGAGAGAGCAATAAGCCTCGATATCCCTGAGGTGGATACATCAAAGGGAGTTTCAAACTCCTTAAGGAAGATTTTACTTTTACAATAAATGGGTGCCATACAGGCGTCTATTTCCGGCTGATTTGTTTCAGCTATTTTACCTAGCGGTAATAATTTTACCTAGCTTGGGGCAAGTACTCTTTATGTGACTACGCTTGAAGCAGTAATAAAAGGTGATGGGTTCGGGATTCTTATCTCTTTCCCCATGTTGACGTGGAGGCAGACATCGATTTTTAGCTCCAGCCTCCTTCTGCTTACTACACTCAGAAATCTGTCCACGACGATCTCTGTCTATTCTAGGCTGCTGGGAAGAAAGGTTAAACGATCGTTCGAATAAGGAGTGGTTGGCCTCATATGTTTCAGAAAATTGCCTCCAGTGCAGTTGCCACTTAATGGTCTTCTAAAATCACCCGAACTTCGGGTCCAGCTGATTCAAGAAGGTTGTTAAGATGGACTAATTTCACTAAACACTAAAATTAGTGACAGTAGTGGCTTTGTACCACTTGGTGAAAGTCTTAGATTGCCCATAAACAAAGTCCACATGGGACTGACCCAACTGGCGCTTGTTCAGTTTGAATTCTCGCCTATATTTGGCGGAAATACACTGATATGCAATGAGTACAGCTGCTTTCATAATGTCGTAATTAGCGAATTCATCATCACCCAAAGCAGCTGTAAACTTCTCCGCTTTGCCGCATAATCATTGTTCGCATCGCTGTTGGGCCGTGCGGACGCACTGTGCAGTAGCTCCCACTACAACTGGTTTCTGCGCAGTTTTCACTGTTCAGACATGGCGGAGTACACCGGCAGGAGGATAAATACAGTTTGCATTGAGCTGTTGAGGGGTTCTCTGAGCCCTGCTACTATGAACGTCGTTCTACCTGCAATTATTAGGGATTTATATGGTATCCCTAATGAGGAACTGTATGGTGTGGCCCTTAATGGGATGAAACGAGTATTTGTAAAGTTCCTGAGGAATAGCTACTACAGCAGTGTGGTGGAGGAGTACCAGGAACAGAGAATGTGTCTCAACTCGACGATGGATGTGTGCTTGCATGACGTATCTACATTCTACACGTGGGTACGAGTGAGGAATGTACCCTTCGAGGCAACGCAGTTTGGTATACAGGAAGTTTTTCGCAAGTATGGTGTCATTCATGAAGCCAGAGGTGGGGTTTGGCGGGATGGACCATATGTGGGCCTCCCGGAAGGGTCATACAATATCAAGATGACTTTAAAGACGCCTATACCTTCGTATGTAATGTTGCCAGGCACCAGAAATCAGGTATATGTGTCGTATGTGGGGCAAAGGAGAACGTGTCGTCTTTGTGGCTCTTTTGACCATATAGCGGCACAATGTGCACGTAGAGTTGCCCCGGGGGTGTCAGTCCCGGTGGAGGACATCCAGCAGGCGAGTGTGGTGGCGGCGGCGAAGAATGGGACTACTCTATGGAGTGAGGAGGTGGAGAAGGAGGGTGAACAGATGGGGACGTGTGTCACACTCCCGGTGGAGGAGGAAGTTCCTTCTCCAACATCTGAGGTGGTGGAGGAAGTGGTGGAGACGACACAGGAGGTGTCCTTGGAGTCAGTGCTCCAGGAATTCTTGGAGGAGGCCTTGGTAGGAGGGGACATGGATGAACGGATCAGTGAAAAGCAGCAATTGCAAGGCCTGAGTGAGAAGTCGGAAGTAGTAGGGAACACTGGAAAGGATACACTTGTAGTGGCAGAGGTACACAGGGAGGATGTACCTGAGGAAGAGGTGGCTTTGGGAGGCAGCTCTAGGAAGAGACCAGCGGGGCTGACTGAATTAGATGATGTTTTAACACCTGGGCAAAGACCAGGTAAGAAGGTTTGGGCGGAGGTGGTCCGCAATTCCCCTACAGGGGGGGGGAGTACAGGGAAAATCGGGGGAGAGACAAGGGGGGGTAGGAAGTTCTATTAAAAAGAGTAATAAGGAAAGTGTAAGCAGCTTGAAGGGAAGTGTGAGCAAGCCACAGCGGCATAGGGGTAAGCCGCCTCTCCTTGACCATTCAGGTGTGTAACGATAAATGCTAATGGCTTAAAAACTGAGGTTAAAAGGGTGTGGTTGGAGTGGTTCCTTAAAAGGTACGATGTTGATGTTGGTTTCCTACAGGAGCATAACTATAAGTCAGGTAGTGAGTTGAGATTGAGAGGATATAAGTTGTTTGTGAGCATGGCAACGCTTTTAAAGGGCGGAGTGGCTGTTTTAGTAAAGGAGACCAGTCCCTTGCGAGTCATGGGGTGGGAGGAGGGGGGTGGGGGGAGGGTTGTTCGGGTGGATGGGTGGTGGGGGGAGAGTAGGGTATGTTTTGTGGGAGTTTATATGCCTGCGATTGGTAACGTAAGGATAAAATCAGATTTTGTTCGTGACGTTTTGTTATATCATCTCAGGGGTTTACCTGCCATAGCGATAATTGGAGGTGATTGGAATTGTGTGATTAGGCATGTAGACGTAGTTCCTAGGGGGGCGGGGTGTGTGTTGGGTGTTTTAAGGGATGCATTGGGTGATGTCGGGGTGGTAGATGTGGTTGGCAGGGGGGGGTATCAGGTTGAGTATACCTATGTACAGGGGAGTTATGAGGCAAGGTTGGATAGGATTTATGTGAGGCAGGGGATAGGAGTGGAGAGAGTTAGAACAGTAGACGTGGGTTTTTCAGACCACAGAGCAGTGTTGGCTGATCTTAGGGTGGATGGTATTCCGAGAATATATCAGGGCTATTGGAAATTAAATGTGAGGCTTTTACAGGAGGAGGATCAAGGTCGGTCTTTTCAGTCATGGTGGAAAGGCTTTTGGGAGGCTAGGGATGAGGAGGTGGATTTGTTAGATTGGTGGGAGTTGCAGGCAAAGGTGAAAATTGTAGAATTTTTTAGGAAGAGGGGCAGGGAAAGGGCACGCTGGAGGTTTGGATTGCAGAATTATTTAGAGGGTCAGTTGAATGATTGTTATGCGGGGGGGAGTAGGGAGGGAGGGGAAGGAGTTATGGGGGAACTTAGGAGTCGTTTAGTAGAGATGCATAATGAACGTTTTGATGCACTCAGGGTCAGGGCAGGATTGGAGGACGTACTAAAGGGTGATAAGCCAACCGGGTATGTTCTCAGAAAATTCAAGGACAGACAGTTGAGGACTACCGTGGCGCATATTGTTGTGGAGGGTGGGGAGGGTTATGTGAGGGGACAGGGTCTCACTGACACAGATTCTATCAGTAGGTATGCTGATGATTGGTTTACGGAGAAATGGAAGAGAAGGGGAGGGGTAGGTGGGATAGAAACATTTAGTGGGATTAGGGTACCGCAGGGTATGGGGCAGAGGGATAGGGAGTTGGAGGGAGGCATTACGGGGGAGGAGGTGGGGGAAGTGGTGAATGGGTTGAGTCAGGGGAAGGCACCGGGAATAGATGGGTTACCTAATGATTTTTACAAAGCGCATTGGGAGGTTCTGAGGGAGTGCCTAGTGGAGGTTCTGAATTATATGTTGAAATGGGGCAGAATGGCGCAAACACAGAGAACTGGGGTCGTTGTCTTGGTGCCAAAGAAGGGAGGAGAGGAGAAGGGTTTGGGAGATTATCGTCCGTTGTCGTTAATGTGTACGGATTACAAAATTTTTGCGAAGGTATTGGGGAACAGGTTAAAGAAGGTAATTGGGAGTAGAGTACATGAGGGACAGTATGGGATTCCGGGAAGGACTATGAAGAATGGGCATAGTGCGATAAGGGATTTTATAGAGAACTGTCAGGGAGGGGGCGTCCTTGGCTTGGATTGGGCTCAGGCATATGACTGTGTGAAGAGGGACTTTTTGTGGGGATGTTTGGAGAAATTGGGTTTTGGAGGGGGGGTAGTGAGGTGGGTGCGCACGCTGTATGAGGGGGCTGTAATGAGGGTGCAAGTTAATGGTAAGCTGGGGGGGGCGGTGATGATGGAACAGGGATTAAGGCAGGGTTGCCCGCTGTCACAGTTGCTTTTTGCATGCGTGCAACATCCTTTCTTTGAGGCTGTGGACGAGGAATTGAGGGAGGTGGGGGGGGGAAGTATGGGGGGCATAGTAGGTTATGTGGATGATACAACTGTGTTAGTTACGAGTGGGGAGGCTTTACGTAGGGTGGGAGAGGTCATTAGGAGCTTTGGGTATGTTTCAGGAATGGTAGTTAATTTAGCAAAGTCTAGGTTATTAGAAGTAGGAACATGGGTTGGGGGGAGATTGGGGGAGGAGATGGGATGGACGGTTTGTGATAGAATTAAGGTGTGTGGGATATGGTATATGAAGCAATTGCAGGAATGTAGGAGGATTAACTCAGAAGCAGTCACGAGTAGGGTTATAGGCAAGTTAAAAGGTTTGAGGGCCAGTGAAGTGGCGTTACAGCAGAGGGTGTTGGTAATTAATTCGGTGGTGTATAGCAAGGTCTGGGGTGTAGCGGAGGTGTTCCCTTTGAGGGTGCAGGATATACAGGAAATACAGAGGAGGGTGTTGAGGTTTGTGTGGGGGTTTGGGAGGGCCTGGTTGTCCAAAGATGTGGTCATGACGGAGGTGAAAAGGGGGGGTCTAGGTTTGTTGGACTTAGGGTCTAGGGTAATGGTTTTATATATTAAGCAGAGGTATTTAAGGGTGGGGGGGGAGAGGGGTGTTAGGGTGGATAGGGTGATGAGGGATGCTAGAAACTGGTGGAGTGGTAGGGATTTGAGAAAGTGTGAAGATGTAATAAGATTCATGTTGGCAGTGGGGCAGGTAAAAAGGTTGAAGGTAAAAGCAGTGGTGGGTGTGGTGTGGGGAAGGGGTGCATTGCAGGGGGTCGCAGTATACCCCATGTATAACTGGAGGGTCATATGGAGGGAGTTCAGGACGCTTCGGATACCAGCAAGGGTTAGGGAGTTGGTGTATCGTTTTCTAATGGGTGTGGTGGCATCTAAGTATATGTTGCATAAGATGGGGTTTGTTAGAGAGGCAACATGTTTATTCTGTGGGGAGGAGGAGACGGCATATCATGTGGTATATTTTTGTTCATCTTTGGAAGTGGTGAGAGTCTGGATGGCGGGGGTTATTAGGCTGTTGGGGGGGGGGGGAGTTGGTCTTTTCTTAGATCGTTGTCAATGGATGTTAGTGGGGTAGCAAGTGAGGTGGGTAGGGCTTTGATGTATGTCATGGCAGATTATTTGCATGTTTCTTGGGGTATGAGGCAGATTGTAGGGCAGTTGAGGATAAAAGCGTTAGCAGCGAGGTTTTATAGGACAAGGTGTAGGAATAGGTTAATATATGGGGGGAGATGGGATTCAAGTTTTTCGATAGGTTATCGTAATTTTTCTGTAGCACAGCTTCTAAGGGAACAGGGGGGGGGGGCAAGGGTAGGGTCTTTTTTGTGAGGGGGGGGTGTAAGGTTAGGATAGCAGTGTGGAAGGTGGTGTGAGGGTGAGATAGTGAGGGCATATATTTATGAAATGGTTATGTTCCTGTAGAGATATTTGATATTGGCGATCAGTACCTTGGATACATAGTCATAATTGGAATGCCTTGCATTACATATTTTGGTTGGGTATATTATTGCACTCACTATCGAGGAGAGGTGGTTTAAGTGGCTGTTATGGCTTTTTAGGCCAAGTAGTACTGAACACGTGAAAAAATGATTTACCAGTGAATTATAGTTTTTGTTTTTATTAACATTGAGAAGGGGTTTTAAAATATAAAATAAAGCAAGTAAAAACTGTAGTCAAGTTTTTTTTTTTTTAGTAGTTTTAACGTGTAGCTGCAAGTACTTTCCATATTACCCTTGATTAGTTTTTCTTTAGATAATTAGTATACAAGTATTTCCTTTATAACGGTACTTCTTTATAAAAGAAGGATTGTAATACCTTGGCACAAGAGAATGTGAAGAATATGACTTAGTCAAGGAGGTTTAATTGTGTTTCAGATAGGGAGATTAGAATTTTGTTTAGTCATTAACAAGTTTGCCCCGTCCTTGTGAGAACCCATTTGATATGGTTTATATTAAATATGTACATAGGTTGTTTAAAGAAGTGTATCCTCTAATTTAGGTGTAAAATACATGTTATACAATGATGTTCTGATTTTCATGGTTGTTGTTTTTTTATTATTGATATGGAATATTGTGGATGTATATTCTTCCAATTATACAAGTGTGTCCGTGTAGTAACATAATGTACATATCTGTGTTCTTATGTATTTTGATTGTTAGGTTACTTGAGGTTTTTTTTTTTAATTGTTTTTTTTTTTTTTTTTTTTTTTTTTTTTTTTTTTTTTTTTTTGTTAAAACGGTGCATGAAAATATTTATTGTATGCACTGGTTTATTAATTTGTTAAAAAGGGGTTTGTAAATGGTGGTAATTCACCTAAGGGTAACGTGTTATTTAAGTTCTGGAATGTGTGGTAGAGGAATTTTGATAATATCCAGTATAGTTCTTTTTATTAATCACTTATACGTTCTTGTATTCGTTGTTAAAATGAGGGGGTAAGGAACCGATTATATGGGTATGACTTTGTATATAGCCTTTTATGTATAATGTACTACGTGTGATTTTCTTTGGATTATATAGTCTTTTGTGAGTAAGAAACTGTATTTGAATTTATTAAACCTTACTGTATGTTTGGGTGTGGGTTGCCTTTTGTGTAGTCACATGTATGATTGAATTTTTGGGGATGGCAATCATGTTAAATTGAAGTGTGACTATTAAGTATAGGTTAAGAGCTGGGATAGGGAATGTGGAATTGTTGTTTCATATTTAATGGATAACATGTCTTAGTTTATGTAACGTATGCATAGTATACATATGAATATGTATTGTGCTTTTTAAATAAAATATAAAAAAAATCGAGCAGAGACTTTTCTAGTTCTAGGAATATTCTAAGCAACATTTTCGTTTTCTTTCTCACAAGTTTTCATTTATTGCCGAGAACACCTTCTTAGATCGGCTTTCAAATTTTCAACATTTTTGTACATTGTTTATAATGCATACTGGTATCTGTTTGCGTGTTGCAGGAGGAGACAGGCTCCTCTGATAGAAGAAGATTGGTGTATTTGATGTGGTATATGGATACCATTTTGTCACTTTTAATCTCAAAATCGAATAGTATCATTTTACCTTATTGGAATATTTAACCCTGACGTTAGTCAGGGGCTTTTAATTCAAGAACTGAACTTATTTTCATCTTAAATGGAATTTAAATGTCTCCCATTCCACAGGCGCTATAAACCATTACCGGTTTATCACTTTCTTCTGGTTTAAATATGACAAATGTATAAAATTGTATAAAATGAATGTGACGTTTTATGAGTTTAGGTTGTGTAGGTACAGACTTTGATAAATTAGACACATGTGCAACACTTGGGTATCTTTACTGAGGAAACGTTTCGCCACACAGTGGCTTCATCAGTCCATACAAAGGAGAATGGCGAAGAACAGGAGGAGTCTAGAGGTAATCAGTCCCTCAGCCTTGAGTCGATGTAATCAGTCCATCAATCTTGAATAGTATACAGCATATGTGCATAGGGGTGGCTTATATACTGTAGTCAGGAGAGGTACAACAGTCGTAGGTGGTATCACATTTGCCAAACGTGGAAGTAGGTCATGCCCAAGGGTTAGCCACTGCGTGGCGAAACGTTTCCTCAATAAAGATACCCAGGTGTTGCACATGTGTCTAATTTATCAACTTGTCAGTTCTCTGAACCATTCATCTACATTTCAGGTACAGATTTTGTCAGATTCTTTAGAATAATGGGAAATTGCACCTTATGGTTAGCTTTACAGTTTTAGTGCAACACTGTTTTCCGTCAGAGGAAACAATCTGTTTATGTTTGTTTATGAAAGCTATCATATGTAATTTTATTAATCAAATGGGGTGTCTGATGTACCGAAAATTCCGGTCGATCGATTAAGCAGACATAGTCTGATTAATCGATCGACTACCAGACGTGGACAAACGCCGCTTAATGAAGTATATTTACTCCACTTTATTGACGGAATACCGGATATACTAAGAATAAACTAAAGTGTAATACAGTATTACCTGTAAATGTATATGTAAAGAAAATGAGCTAAAAGTACAGCACAGTACGATACAATGGAGTACAGTAATTTTTCTTATCTTTCTGTAACTAAAAGGCCGTTCAGACGTACAGTATAGTACTGTATTCTCATGTGGTCTAGTGGAATCATAAAGCTCCAGCAGTAACGCTGTATATGGTGTGGGAGATGTAGTTGGCTGAGGAAACGTAGATGGCTCAGGTTTACTGGTAGATAGTTTGGAAGACGTAGAACAAAGAACAATTTAAAGATTGAATCCAGCTTAATTTGTTTGGCACATTGATGCTCAACAGAAGAAGTATTGACGCCAGCAGCTCCGTTGAACATACCATTTATGCAATACTGCTTCAAGCCTTGTATCTTGGACCATTTTCATATGCATGATGAATTAGACACATGTGCAACACTTGGGTATCTTTCCTTTGTAGATGTTTCGCCATCCAGTGGCTTTAGCAATACATGTATAGAACCTGCAGACTGTAAAAATATGTACAGAAGACAGTGGTAGACTAGGTAATCAGCCCATAGGCTTCTAGATTGTCAGACACTGTTTTGGTGAGGGGCTCTTGATCTAGGGAATTGGATCTGTGCTCCAGTTCCCTGAATTGAATCTGAATGCCTTCTTCCCCACCCCCCGACAGGCACTCCCCATGATTATAATAATAATCCACCTTCCTAATTATTCAAGCTTCTGAAGAATAAAAAGGCACAATACTGTGAGTGGAACGATACACAAATAACCCGTACTTAGGTGACCGAAACTTATGGCGATGATTCGGTCCGATTTGAACCAATATTTAGTCACACTAATTAATGGTCGGATCTGAACGTTGTCATAACTTTCAGTCTCCTTAGTGAGGGCTATTTGTGTATTTTTTTTTTTTATTCGCTGGTATTCTCCCGGCCTGGGTCTTTTCCAAGTAGTGGTGACCCGGCCTTGGCTCCCTCTCTGTGTATTCTAAGTTTCCGCTTAACAGTTAAGGTTACACACTTCTCTGCATAACTTCCCTCCAGTATTAAGTCTCAGGAGAGGCTGTGATGTCGTCTTTGTTGATAAACATCCTCCTTGTCACACTTACATTAAAAACATTTTTTTTTTTTGTATTTTATTTAAAACACACATTACAATAAATAAAAGCATACAGAGTCAGATAATACAAAAACAATTATGTCCTCATAATCAAAACACACTGCTCGTTTACATTGCCTTTAGAAAATTTCCTGTTCACATGACTCAGTGCATCCCCCAACACGTGTGTGATGAACAACATTACACAATATACCAGACATCAGTCAAATCATTTCAAGTTACAATAATATATAACTTAGTACACTACACACACCTGATACATGTAAAATGTCTTTATACAAAAAAAAAAAGAAAACTGTGTAAGCAATACTAATTAAAAACAGTTCTCAATTACCCCTTCCTATCAGCAATATACACATTAATTAAGTACATGTAATAAAATATGTTTGAGCAGTACTCCCACAACCCCCCCCACCACCCCCCCCCACACCCCCCCCCCCGCCCCGTCACCCCAGATCATACCATTGTTCATTGAACGCAGATGAATAACCAACATGATTTAAACCTTGAACATAGACTCTTGTTGAGAATAAAAAATTTCTCTTTAGTATAAGAAGCATAGATGATGCCAACATGACAAATAATATTTAGAAAAAAGAACATAAGATTGAACTTAGTATTATGACTAACTAAAAACCGTTTATATAATTATGAATATCGACATCCATGAGAACATTACACATGACATAGTCACGGACTCACATATTACGTATTCTCATATGTACAAAAATTGATACATAATATTACATGACTTATGAAAATTTATATTCACAGGAATTATATCAGTGTCATACATGCCCATTAACTTACATAAGATTATAAAAATACCGAATCAATTTATTAAGCCTTCTCGCATTCCCTTGCTCATTAATTAAACACATTCAATAGTGTTAGTGGGATGAATTGTAAAGGACCTGCCTAGTATGGGCCAACAGGCCTCCTGCAGTGTTCCTCCTTTCTTATGTTCTTATGTAACAAATATTTTTAGGACATTTCAACTAACCCCCCCCCCATTTACCTCAGATCATCATATTGAACAACGTCATATCATTGTTCAGTGAAGACAGAGACAAATAACCATCATATAACCAACTTATTATCATAATTTAACCCTAGGACATAGTATCTTGATGACAAAAAAACACCTTACCAATAGTGTAATATACATACTGTTACGTGCACATTACAATTTGACACACATGGGGCCAAAACAAAGACAGGGAGCACACTAGGACAGAATGAGAGGTTGGAAGACATTGAAGGAACTTTTTGTCTATGGGCTAGACGAAGCTGAAGGGGAAACTTATGATGAAAGAAAGCAGGAGGAGAAAAAAGCGATTGAAGGTATCATGAAGGTGATAGGCGAGGGAGACATGACCCAGGTGGCAAATTTTCGGAGAATCGGGTGGTTCACAAAGAGAAGGAATCGGCCTCTCAAAGTAATTTTCAAGGCAGAATCAACTCGAACCATGATCCTGCAGGAGAAAGCACGGCTGAGAGGCAAACAGGAGTTCATGAGTGTGTACCTCGATCGAGACAGAACACAGGAGGAAAGGATGATACTGAAAGAGAGAGTGCAAAAACGAAAGGAGGAATGGGAGGAAATGAAAAAGGAGAGCAGAATAACCCAGGAACAGGTGGAAGGACAAGCACACCCCCCAGAAACACCTGCAGAAGGACTCCAGCCACGACACCCCCAAGGCAACTGAACAATCCAAACCAACCATCACACACCGATCCCTCTGTTCCCACCCCCCGCACCACGAACCCTACCCCTACAGCAACCCCCTATGGGAGCTCTTCCTCCACCTCCACTGCAACCCCCCACAGGCCCCCACCAGGGCTCCTGCTCTCCCAACCCCAGTATTCCCCCAGGACCACAGTTACAGTATTAGAACAGAAGTTGAAGGTTTGGTACACAAATGCGGATGGATTAACGAATAAATATGAGGAATGGCAAGAAAGAATCAATGAGAAGTCCCCAGACATCATAGCAGTTACAGAAACAAAACTCACGGAGACAATAACAGATGCAATCTTCCCACCAGGATACCAGATCATGAGGAAAGATAGAAGGGGCAGAGGGGGAGGAGGGGTTGCTCTGCTCGTAAAAAACCGATGGAAATTCGAGAAAATGGGAGGCATAGACGAGACAGGAGAAAGGGACTACATAGTAGGTACACTTCAGTCTGGGGAGCACAAGGTGGTCATTGCAGTGATGTATAATCCACCACAGAACTGCAGGAGGCCAAGAGAGGAATATGAAGAGAGCAACAGAGCAATGGTGGACACACTTGCTGAGGTGGCAAGAAGAGCTCACTCCAGCAGAGCAAAGTTGCTGGTTATGGGGGATTTCAACCACAGGGAGATTGACTGGGAAAACCTGGAGCCACATGGGGGTCCCGAAACATGGAGAGCCAAGATGTTGGATGTGGTGCTGGAAAACCTCATGCACCAACATGTTAAGGACACTACCAGAGTGAGAGGGGAGGATGAACCAGCAAGATTGGACCTTGTGTTCACCCTGGGCAGTTCAGACATTGAGGACATCACATATGAGAGTCCCCTAGGAGCTAGTGACCACGTGGTTCTGTGCTTTGAATACATAGTAGAGTTGCAAGTGGAGAGAGTAACAGGAGTTGAATGGGAAAAGCCAGACTATAAAAGAGGGGACTACATAGGGTTGAGGAACTTCCTGCAGGAGGTTCCGTGGGACAGAGAACTGGCAGGAAAGCCAGTAAATGAAATGATGGAATATGTAACAACAAAATGCAAGGAGGCAGTGGAAAGGTTTATTCCCAAGGGCAACAGAAACAATGGGAAGACCAGAACGAGCCCCTGGTTTACCCGACGGTGTAAGGAGGCAAAAACAAAGTGCAATAGAGAATGGAAAAAGTACAGAAGGCAGAGAACACATGAAAATAGGGAGATTAGTCGCAGAGCCAGGAACGAGTATGCACAGGTAAGGAGGGAGGCCCAGCGACAGTATGAAAATAACATAGCATCGAAAATCAAGACTGACCCGAAACTGTTGTATAGCCACATCAGGAGGAAGACAACAGTCAAAGACCAGGTGATCAGACTGAGGACAGAAGGTGGAGAACTCACAAGAAATGATCAGGAGGTATGTGAGGAGCTAAACAGGAGATTTAAGGAAGTTTTTACAGTAGAGACAGGAAGGGCTCTGGGAAGACAGCACAGAAGGGAACATCAAGAGGGAATATACCAACAAGTGTTGGATGACATACGAACAACCGAGGAGGAGGTGCAGAAGCTGCTAAGTGACCTTGATACCTCAAAGGCGATGGGACCGGACAACATCTCCCCGTGGGTCCTTAGAGAAGGAGCAGAGATGCTGTGCGTGCCCCTAACCACAATCTTCAACACATCCCTTGAAACTGGGCAACTACCTGAGAAATGGAAGACAGCAAATGTAGTCCCCATATTTAAGAAAGGAAACAGAAATGAGGCACTAAACTACAGACCTGTGTCTCTGACATGTATTGTGTGCAAAGTCATGGAGAAGATTATCAGGAGGAGAGTGGTGGAACACCTGGAACGGAACAAGATTATAAATGAAAACCAGCATGGGTTCATGGAAGGCAAATCCTGTGTCACAAACCTTCTGGAGTTTTATGACAAGGTAACAGAAGTAAGACACGAGAGAGAGGGGTGGGTTGATTGCATTTTCCTAGACTGCAGGAAGGCCTTTGACACAGTTCCCCACAAGAGATTAGTGCAGAAGCTGGAGGATCAGGCGCATATAACAGGGAGGGCACTGCAATGGATCAGGGAATACCTGACAGGGAGGCAACAACGAGTCATGGTACGTGAAGAGGTATCACAGTGGGCGCCTGTGACGAGCGGGGTCCCACAGGGGTCAGTTCTAGGACCAGTGCTATTTTTGATATATGCGAACGACATGATGGAAGGAATAGACTCTGAAGTGTCCCTATTCGCAGATGATGTGAAGCTGATGAGAAGAATTAAATCGGATGAGGATGAGGCAGGACTGCAAAGAGACCTGGACAGGCTGGACATGTGGTCCAGAAACTGGCTTCTCGAATTCAACCCTGCCAAATGCAAAGTCATGAAGATTGGGGAGGGGCAAAGAAGACCGCAGACAGAGTATAGGCTAGGTGGACAAAGACTACAGACCTCACTCAGGGAGAAAGACCTTGGGGTGACCATAACACCGAGCACGTCACCGGAGGCACACATCAACCAAATAACTGCTGCAGCATACGGGCGCCTGGCAAACCTGAGAATAGCGTTCCGATACCTTAATAAGGAATCGTTCAAGACACTGTACACTGTGTATGTTAGGCCCATACTGGAGTATGCAGCACCAGTCTGGAACCCACACCTGGTCAAGCACGTCAAGAAGTTAGAGAAAGTACAAAGGTTTGCAACAAGGCTAGTCCCAGAGCTCAGGGGAATGTCGTACGAGGAAAGGTTGAGGGAAATCGGACTGACGACACTGGAGGACAGAAGGGTCAGGGGAGACATGATAACGACATACAAGATACTGCGGGGAATAGACAAGGTGGACAGAGATAGGATGTTCCAGAGAGGGGACACAGAAACAAGGGGTCACAACTGGAAGCTGAAGACTCAGACGAGTCACAGGGACGTTAGGAAGTATTTCTTCAGTCATAGAGTCGTCAGGAAGTGGAATAGCCTAGCAAGTGAAGTAGTGGAGGCAGGAACCATACATAGTTTTAAGAAGAGGTATGACAAAGCTCAGGAAGCAGAGAGGGAGAGGACCTAGTAGCGATCAGTGAAGAGGCGGGGCCAGGAGCTGAGTCTCGACCCCTGCAACCACAATTAGGTGAGTACAATATACCCTTCGAGGTAGACGAGGTAGACATTCGTCGGACTTTTGGGCGCTATGGCACCATACAAGCTGTCCAAGTTGGGCGTTGGTCCCAGGGTTTTTATGCTGGTATGCTCGAGGGTTCTTTTTCAATGAAAATAACATTGAGACATCCAATTCCCTCGTTTGTCATGTTGGAGGATTTTCGGACGCAGGTCTATGTAACCTACCCGGGCCAGGTTCGAACGTGCCGACTGTGTGGTGCAACGGGTCATATGGCAGCGTCTTGAGAGCAATGACGAGGGAAACAACGGTCGGACCTGACAGACACTACATCCAAAGATACGATGGAGGAGGGTGAGCTGGCCTATCGAAAGCCCACGATGGTGGATGATGTGCAGGTTTTACCAGCGGATGTGAAGTGGAGTGCAGCAGTGGATGCTGCAGAGGGGATCGGCTCGACGCTACCACTGTCGTCGGAGATCGAGGCGATTGGGTGTGTGGACAGCGCATCGCCTCCGGTGGAAGAGGAGACGCACGTGCCATTGATATTGCCCAGTTTTGAGGACTTATAGAGAATCCTCGACAGCCCGGCGACAGAGGATTTACCGCCTACGTTGGCGGCGTCGCCTGTGGTCGACCATGGTCTAGTGGGACGTGTGGGCGATGCACCTCTACGGATGTAGAGGTGCATAGGACGGACGGTGATGGGATTATGGATTATGAGGGAGTGTCACGTAAGAGGCCCAGTACACCTGTGGAGGGCAATGTCTTAACACCGGGTCAAAGATCTTGTAAAATGGTGTAGGCTGACGTACAATGAATGTCAATGGCCTTAGAGCAGAGGTCAAGAAGCGTTGGGTAGAGGTATCGCTCAGACGTATGGATGTCGACGTTTTTTTTATACAGGAACACAATTTTCTGTGTGGTAGTGAATTACGTGTGCAAGGGTATAAGTGTCATGTGGGGAATTCGGATAATCTCAAGGGAGGGGTTGTGATAGGCATAAGGGAGACCAGCTCTTTTAAGCTCGTAGCATGGGAGTGGGATGTTTTGGTTTATTTTCTCAGAAGTCTACCCTTAGTTTCTGTCATTGCAGGTGATTGGAATTGTGTGATCCTGGAAAAGGATGTCGAACCGCGTGGTGGGGGGGTGTAATTTAAGGGTTTTACGGGAGGTACTGCAGACCATTGGTGTAGTGGATGTAGTGGGTAGCGACGGGTGGAATGTGGAACACGCGTTTTGTAGGAGGGGTTACGCCGCACTGTTGGACAGGGTTTATATCGCTAGCTTAATCCGTAGTGGCAGGGATGATTGTGTTGATCTGGGTTTCTCAGATCACTGTGGTGTTCTGGTAACACTCAAGTGGGAGGGCGCTATCCATGTTTTTTCTAGTTATTGGAAATTAAATGTCAACTTGTTGCAAGGAGTCGATGCTGTGGACGCTTTCAGGTTATGGTGGGTTGGATTCTGGAATGAAGGGAATGGGATAGAAGATGTTGTAGAGTGGAGGCAAAGGCGAAAAATGCAATACAGGGTTTTTATAGAAGGTTTGGGAAGGAGGAGGCATGTTATAGATATGGGAAGCAAAAGTATTTAGAGGGACTGCTGCGGGATTGTTATGGTGCAGGCGAGAGGTATGACCTCGCGGAAATAGAGTGCCTTCGTAGTCAATTATGGGAAATTCAGAATGATAATTTTCAGGCTTTGAGGGTGCGAGCGGGGATTGAGGAGATGCTTTGGGGAGATAAACCCTCTGTTGGGGTTCTGCGTAGTTTCAGAATGAGACGTATGGCGACGACAGTTTTGTCAGTGGTGGTCGGTGATGACTTGGGTGGTTATCATAAAGGACAAAGGCTAGTTACTACTGAGAGCATAGGGACCTATGCAGACCAATGGTTTGAGAGAAAATGGAAGGGTAGAGAGGGGAATCGAGAGGCGAGGGAAGCTTTACTGAGTGGCATAGTGGCGAATTTGAGAGACGTGGATCAAGAGGACATGGAGGGTTGTGTATCGGAGGAGGAGGTTTACAAGGCTGTTCAGGGACAGGCACTGAGGAAATCACCTGGTTGGGATGGGATACCAGGTGATTTTTATGGAGTTCATTGGGAACTGTTAAAGCACATGTTGGTTCGACTTTACAATTCAATGAAAATTAGAGGTAGCATGGGCGGTGAGGCGGGGTTGGGTGTTGTAGTGTTGGTACCAAAGGCCGAGGTCTGTGAATCGTTGGAGGCATATAGGCCCATCATGTTGATGGGGGCGGATTATAAGATTTTTGCGCGTATTTTGGCAAACCGGATGAAACGCGTTTTGGACAAGGTAATATGGGAAGGGCAATACAGGATTCCTGGACGATCTATGAGAGATGGCCATCGACACCTCAAAAGTTTTGTGACAGATTGTAGTGGAGGCAGAGTCGTAGGATTAGATTGGGAAAAGGCTTTTGACAATGTGGATAAGGAAACATTATTAGCAATATTATTGAAGCAGGGTTTCGGGGAAGAAATAGTAGCGTGGGTGCGTACATTATATATGGAGGCACAGGTACGAGTCCAGGTCAATGGGAGGTTGGGGTCTGTTATAGGCATGGGGTGGGGGCTGTGGCAGGGGTGTCCCCTCTCGCAGCTTTTGTTTGCCTGATTGCAGGACCCCTTTTATAGATCGCTATAGGGTGGGGTAGGGGGGAGCATTGTGCGCAGGGCAAAGCAGTAGGGATTTTAGGTTATGTGGACGATACCACCATCTTGGTGCATAGTAGGAATGGTTTAGCGTTCGTAAATAAGGTTATAAGGTTTTTTAGCAATGCGTCTTCTATGCGCATTAATAGAGAAAAATCCAAACTTTTGGAGGTGGGGTCCTGGGTGGGGGAGACGTTAGGTACGGAGTATGGGTGGAAAACCGTTGAGCGGATAAAATCTGCAGTGTGTATTTTTGCAATGACGAACAGGCAGAGCGTGCATTTAATTCATCCAGTGTAGTTGCAGCTGCAATTCGTAGGATGGCGGGATGGAGACCGGGTGATATAACATTACACCAAAGAGTAACTGTTGTCAATGTACTGGTGTATAGTAAATTATGGTTTGTTTCAGCGGTCTATCCATTGATGATGGATGATGTGTTGTGGTTACAGAGGAAGACTTTGGATTTCATATGGGGTTACCGTAGGCATTGGTTAGGGAAGGACATAGTTATGACGCACGTAACTCGGGGAGGTTTGGGGCTAATACCACTACGCAGTCACCTAATGAGCATATACGTACGACAGGAATTCTTAACAAGTGGTGGGGTCAGGGGAGCGAGGGTTGATGCAGTGATGAAGGATGTTCGACGATGGTGGGTGGGGAAAGACCTCACACGGAGCAAAGCGATGTTACGGCACTTATTGGTGGTGCAACACCCTATGAGAGTTAGGGCAGGTAAATTAGACAATATAGGTATAACATCGGGAGAGATCATCGGTGCTGAGGTTTTCCCAGGATATCATTGGAAGACTATATGGCAGGGGTTCAAGAAATTGCGCTTACAACCACGGGTTAGGGAAACTGGTTGCAGCTTTCTCCACGGGATTTTGGAGTCCAAGGGACAATTGTACGTTAGGGGAATGACCCAAGATCAGACCTGTGCGTGGTGTGGGTGGCTGTAAACGGCGTTTCATGTCATATAATTTTGTGACAGTTTACATAAGGTTAGGTACTGGTTCAAGGGTGTTCTCAGACGAGTGGGAGGGGGGGGGGGGTTGTCGATGCTTCGAGTTTTGAGTCTTGAGATGGGAGATTGCTCGGATGCTGTACGACGTTCTGTGTCATATTTGGTACTTGACTACACAAATAACCCGCACATAAAAGAGAGAAGCTTACGACGACGTTTCGGTCCGACTTGGACCATTGACAAAGTCACACTAACAGAGGTGGAGCAGGACGGCTATATATAGGCAGGAAGAGGTGGTAGTAGTAGTAGTAGTAGTACAAGAATTGTATATAATACTACTACTACTACTACTACTACTACTACCACCTCTTCCTGCCTATATATAGCCGTCCTGCTCCACCTCTGTTAGTGTGACTTTGTCAATGGTCCAAGTCGGACCGAAACGTCGTCGTAAGCTTCTCTCTTTTATGTGCGGGTTATTTGTGTATTGTTCCAGTCACGGTATTGTGCCTTTTTGTTATTTATTTTTGGTACTTGACTATTTATACGTGTCACGGGGTATGCGGGGGCATAGGGGTGTGATTCGCGTCAGGGCACTAATGTGCCATGTTTATAGGACAAAATGTAGGAATAGAGAGGTGTATGGGCAATGCTGTGAGGGAGCTTTTTCGTTGCGGTATAGGAATCTAACGATGGAAACGTTACAGGAGTAAAGAGGTGTAGGTAGGTATAATCCCTTGGTGGTGCCAAGGGGTTGGTCTCCTTGGAGGGGGAGGGAGGGAAGAGTTAGGTTTTTTGGCGTCTGGACTGTACGTTTTATTTGGTGTGTATGGTGATCTGGGTATAATGTAGGGTGAGGAAGGGGGACCTTTGTGTGGTCTGGGGTATAGTGTGTTGCTGGCGTGATTGAGTGTCAAAGTCTGAGAAAAGGGGGGGGGGAGTGGTACTCAAAACCACGGTATGGTTTTCTTATGGTGAGTCATGCTGAACTACTAAGTCACCAACAGAGGCTACGACGTGGTTAATGTTAATGTTTTATAAAAATTTTAATTTCCCAGGCTGGTGTTAGTTGCATATAGCGTGCATTGTTTGGAGTTTTGTAATGCAATTGTTTTATGAGATGTATTCTGTATGCACCTGTTAGTACTGGTTTTACTTTTTACTAAGTCAGTACATAAGAGTCACAGCAATGTATGTAATGCGACCTGCGAGTCGTACAGTGTGTGCTGGAAGATTTGTGCTTTAATTATAGGTATGGTGTGTAACGAGATGCTTTATATAGAAGTTTTGTGTGGATAATGGTCTTAACCTGATTGTTCAAAATCACTTCTTTCCTACGTTGTGTGCTATACATTATATGATGCGGTCTTCTAAGAGTGGTCCATTATTGTGTCCAAGTACTGTATATACATGCCCCTGATACCTTACTGTTGATATGATTATGCCACTTTCGTTACAAGGTATGGATCGGTAGAAAGCAGATTTTAGTAATAGGGAATAAATTGTGGGGTGAAGTGGGATCCTGCTGGAGGGGGGGGGGTGAGGGATGACTACTTTAGGATACCATCGTAATTTTTTCTGGTGTATTACGTCAGTTGTAATTCGATTGTCTATGTACCATGCATTATTGTAAGCAGTACAATTATTTCAAGTGGATGTATTATGCAGACACAGATTTTGTACATATCGTGGATATTTTTTGTAACCAGGGTATAGGTTTGTTTTGCTAGGTAGCTCCTTTATGTTTTGTTGATATTATATGTTTTGGTCTGTATTCTAGGAATTGTGGGAAGGGGTTTTGTTTTCACACAGAATACTGATGTGTGCACGTAATATTGTTGGTTGGATGACAGACCTGGTAACGTTTTCTCAATTTGATTTATGTTTGATGTATGGATTTTAATAAAATATATTAAAAAAAACCATTACACCATTAATTCTCGCAACCTACGCACATTCATACCTCTATATTGAACTGGAAATTTTATATCCCGTCTCCTTCCATACACGACCTCATTCCTACACTTTGTTTCATAAAAATGCCCAGATAAAGCCCGTATTCGCACTTCCCCCTCCACCTCCCTCATAGCCCACGATATATTAATATATTCCACTACCAAATACATGACCGCACTTCTCACACTATCACCCACTCCCTCTATGTCCAAACTCAATGTTTCAATACCATTAACCTACCTCCTCCAACCATCTCTAAGACCTTACAAAACCATAGATGTACCCTTGCTATACCCTCACAAAAATACACCACATGATATGCAGTCTCTGCTTCCCCACACAAAACACAACATGTAGACTGCACAACTCTCATCTGATACAAAAGTACTTTAGTGAGTAATATCCCATGTAAAAACCTATACATAGTATCCCGCACCCTGACTTTAAATGTAACTTGCGAAACGCACCCCAGATACCTGCCCAATTATATAAAGGAAAGACACTTTTCCCCTCCATCACCTGGTTGCCCCTCACAGTCCTCCCCAATACTCGCACCAACACTTTTCCCGGTATACTAACCCTCAATAAAAATCTCAACATACACTTACACTCCTCCAATTCCCTACCCCCCACCACTGCCGCACATCATCCATAACCTCACTCACCCTTACACCCCTATCCCCACCCAACCGTATATAACTATGTTTCACATACATACTTTTCAGTCTACTACACAGTGGAATTAATCCTAATCCTCCCCTCCCAAATGATGTTGCAAGACTCTCTGCTTAAGCCAATGAAAACCATATCCCCAAATAAAACGCATTACCTTCTTTTGCACCAACCTCACATCATTCTTCATCAACAGATAAACCACAGTCACATGCCACAATTTAGGGTAAATGATTGTATTTATAACTATGGCCCTCTGATGGATCGTCAGCCCACTCGTCCGTATTCCTCCCAATCTCCTAAATACTCCTTGCACAACCCTTATGGAGTTGGTCTCTCTAGCTTCTTGCCCTGCCAACCATACTTTTGTCCCAAATTCCCTTCCACCCATGAACCAACCTCTAACAATTTAGACTTAACTGCATTAAGATGCATACCTGTTGCCCCACTAAATATCTCAACGATTCGACCTATATTCCTGAATCCCTCCTAATTCGTCTTTCAGTCTTTGAGTAGAGAGGACGTGTGCTACTGCTGTCCCCTATAGTTGACCGGTGGCAGTTTCATTTTCTCAGCATGGCGCTGGCGGGTAGATGCCGCGTTAATACTGTGTATAGAGTTGACCCGTGGGGCTGTGCTTGGACCATCGACGGTGCTACTATTGCCTGCGATAATTCGTGATACCTATGGTATTGCCAACGAGGACTTGTGCGGTGTGGCAATGAATGGCGTATCAAGGATCTTTGTGAAGTTCTGCTCGGCTCATGTTTACAAGGCGGTGGTTGACAAGTTTCAGGAGGTTAATCTAGTGGTTAACCATGCAGTGTCAGTGAAACTACATGACGTCTCCTGCTATTACAGATAGGTAAAGGTCAGAAATGTGCCCTTTGAGGCTGATGTGTCTGACATTCGAGCTGCATTGGGTAATTATGGCACCATACACATGGCTACAGCAGGGAAGTGGTTTGAAGGCCCATATGCAGGGATACCAGAAGGTACGTTTTCTGTAAAGATGACATTACGACACCCAATCCCTTATGTGATCTTGCAAGACTTCAGGACTCAGGTAATGGTGTCGTATGCAGGACAACGCCGCACTTGCAGGTTGTGTGGCGCATATGATCATATGGCTGTACAGTGTGAACGACGACGAGGTGCCAAGGTTGGGCAACAAAGCACGGACGTTGGGGAGAAAGCTGCGGGGCAAGATATGCCTGATGAGCCGGTGCTACCATCAGGATTGTCCTGGAGGGAAGAGGTTGAGAGGTCTACGGAGACAGCGTGTGCCACACTCCCGGAAGTGTCGCCTTCTTTGGAGGCGGAACCAGTAGAAGGCCCGGCTCTGCAAGATGTGCATAACAATGATGTCGAGGAATCCATTGCCTCCGTGCTGGATGAATTGTTTACAGAGAGGAGCATGAGTCCAGCAATGGACCCACCCCTAGAAGTGGGACCTGCTGCGAAGGTGGAAGTTGGACACGAAGAGCAGCTGGTCATGGGCGTCCCAGATGCCTTTCTGAAACATACAGTGGAGATGGAAATCCACCAGGACTGCACTGTGGATGAAGACATGCAGGTGGAACTTGTAAAGCAAAAGTATTCTGTATTGCTTTCAGAATCGGAGGAAGTACTGACGCCAACCCAGCGATCAGGGAAAAAAACCTGGGCGGATGTGCCACAGAGAGGGGCCTGTAGACCTAAAGTTCAGGGGTTGGTCAAGAGTGCTTCAAAAGGGGTGGGGTTGAAAAAGGTGGGAACAAAAGATCTGGTGAGAAACATTCAGTATCGAGAGGAAAACCCCCACTGACCAATTTAAGTGCCTGACAATAAATATTAATGGTTTGACGACTGTGCGAATGCGTGTATGGTTCCGAGAATTTTTGGTGCGTAATAATGTTGACGTTGTGTTCATACAGGAACAGAATCATAAATTAGAAAGTGAGTTGTGGATAGATGGGTATGATGTGTATGTGGAGAATGCTATATGGTTGAAAGGTGGCATTGCCATCATGATCAGGGAGAATAGCCCGTTTGTTGTGAGACATTGCGAGAGTGGGGAGGGAGGGTAATAAGGGTGGAAGGTCTATGGGGCAGGGTGAAGGCAGCCTTCGTGTGCGTGTATGGACCGGCAGAGAATGATGGGCGTGTAAATACTACCTTTGTGAAGGAGGTATTAATTTACTATTCGCGGTCACTCCCTGAAGTGGCGGCCATAGGAGGGGATTGGAATTGTGTGATCCGGCATAAGGATGTTGAACCACGGGGAAGTGGACACTTTTCTGGGGTATTGGGGGATTTATTGACTGGGGCGAGATTAATGGATGTGGCAGGGGGGATGAGGTTGAGCATACATTTGTACGTTGTGGGTACACGGCGCGACTTGATAGAGTGTATATGCCACGTACCGTCGCAGTTAAGAGCGTGCGTATCGTGGATGTGGTGTTTTCCGATTATAGAGGGGTTCTCGTGGACGTAGGGTGGGAGGGATTATCCAGGAGTCGTAGTTACTGAAAACTGAAAGGGGATGAGAGCAGCCAATCCTTTGAAAGGGGATGAGAGCAGCCAATCCTTTGAAAGGGGATGAGAGCAGCCAATCCTTTGCGACTTTGTGGGAGGGTTTGTGGGCGGGGGCACCTGGGGATGATGACTTGATTCAGTGGTGGGATATAGTGGCTAAGACACGTATCCGGGATTATTATGTTCGGCGAGGGAGAGAAAATAATCAAATGTTGTGTGGGCTTCAGGGGTATTTTGAAGGACAGCTACATGATTGTTATGTGGGTGATGGTGCACGATACCCTGTAGAGGAAATTGAGGATTTAAAGGAACGTATAAAGGGCTTGCATAATGATCGTTTTGATGGTGCACATGTGTTGGGAGGTTTGGAGGAGGTTCTCTATGGGGATCGGCCTTCGGCTTGTGTGTTGAGGGAACAGAGGCAGCAGAGAGCAGCTACGGAAATGATGGGGTTAACAGTGCACGCAGGGAGAGAAGGCTATCAAGAGGGCCAAGTGTTGGTGACGACGGAAGGCATGGGCGGGTATATAGATGTGTAGTTTAAGACCTATATGTCAAGCGTGGGGATAAGTAATATAGCACTATGGGAAATCGGTAACAACATGCAGTGTGGGTTTAGTAGGCAAGACAGAGAAGCATTGGAATGGCCTATTTCGGAGTGCGAAATATAGCAGGCTCTGGCTGGGGCGAGCTTAGGTAAAGCACCTGGCATTGATGGGTTACATAGATGATACATCGGTCTTGGTAGGGGGTGGTGTAGACTTGCAGCAGGTGGAAGAAATCGTGGACATATTTGGAGAGGCGACAGGGATGAGAATTAATGCCACGAAGACTAAGTTCATGGCAGTGGGAAATTGGGACCAAATGAGTGGGGGCATGAGGGGTAGGTGGAGCGTGGTGGACCAGCTTAAGATATGTGGGATTGTGTATGTATGTGATACGTTGGTGGCACGTGAGGTGAACTCGGTGAGGGCCGTGGATAGTGTAAAATTTAGTATGTTGTATAATATTCAATGTATGAGGGGACAATGTCATAATCGTGAGGTGTGTGTTGGTGTGTCGCGTATATATTAAAAATCAGAAGAATGAGGTTTATTTGTATAATCAGGTTAGTGAAAGTATACTTTTTGAGGCGGTACTGTAATTTTGTTTTGTATCATTATTATAATTACTCACAGGTGTGGGTGAGTATCGGTTGTGTAAGTTATAGACAGCGTTGTACTGTCATGATGTCTCATTGTAGTAACCCAGTAGATTGTGTATTGGAACCATTACTTATAGTTCGTGTTTGGTTTCTTTGTTATACATGTACCTGTTTATGTACAATTCTGTATGAAGGATTAATAACATATAAATAAAAAAGTGAAAAATTAATGCATATTGCAGGTTTAGCGCTTCTCTTTGTTTATAATAATAATAATAATGCATATTGTAAGTATTTTGGTTGATGTAATGTACAATCTTGTGTAATCTTGTATTTAACATAGATGTAAAGGGATATAATGCATAGGGGATGAGAGACAGTTTGTGTCAGCACAAAGTTAAACGTCCTGTGTGTATTTTGACAGTGAAATTTATAATTTTGTGGAAGAACTGATACTGTGTTCTTTTATTTATTTAATGTATTGTATTGTTTTAAATAAAATATATAAAAAAACCTCCTCTCCCCCAACTAAAACCGTCATATCAACATACCCAACTATACCAGGAGCACCCCGCTGCCGTACCCCCCCTTCCCCTTCATCTACCCCAACATTAATCATCATTATATATTAAGGATCTTGTTGACATGCGAATAGGATCTGAGACATGGGGCATCCCTGTCTCAGTCCCCTACCCATATTAACTACTTTTCCCATACGTCCATTGATTTGCACCTGTAGTACTGCGCCTTTGTATAATGTTTCCGCCAATCGGACAATTTCCTCGACTAAACCCATATGCCTGATTATTATCCATAACGTCTCTCGCTCTACACAGTCATAAGCAGCCTTCCAATCCAAAGCAAGTACACCCCCTCCACTAGTTCTACAATCATCTATGAAATCCTTAATTCTCCCATGTCCACTAGTCATTGACCGCCCCGGCACATACATTTCTCCCTTATCTATACCTGTCCCAATAACACTACGTAACCTATTACTTAAAACCTTTGCAAACAATTTGTAATCACCGCACATTAAAGATAAACCTCTATAATCCAGGATGCTATTCTGCACTTCCCCCTTCAGAATCATGACAACGACCCCTGTTTGTTGTGTCATACCCATGCATCCCTTTACCTTCATTTCATTTAACAAACACACCAAGCATTCCTTCAAGACCTCCCAGTTACTTAAATAAAAATCATTTGGAATACCATGAATCCCTGGCATCTTCCTGACTCTCATCCCCTGTAATGCCTTCAAAACCTCATCTTCACTATGGGCCCCTCTATCTCCATCCTGTCTTCTTGTTCCAGGATACGTGATATCCCTTCCTCCATAATATGCAAGTCCCCCCTCTTCCTATTGCCTCCTCTCGAACCATTCATCCGCAGAATCACTCATGCCTTCAGTCGTTACTAACCGCTGTCCCACCCTGTACTCACCCACGTCCTGATGTACCTCTAATTTTAACATATTCATTATATTTTGCCGGATCTTTAATCGCCGCAGGACGCAAGCTGATGGCTTATCACTCCATAAAACATCCTCCAACCTGCCCCTTAATCTTTCACCATCAAACCTTGCATTCTGTGTCTTCAGCAGTTGCGGCTTTATACCCTCGATCTCTGAAACCGGATATACTTCACGGCAACCTTCATAACACTGTTTTAACTGCCCCTCCAAATACCTCTGTAATCCATATTTCCATTGTCCAACCTCCCTTCCTTTCCTCATATAAAAACTACGGATCCCCGGTCTAGCACATTGCTCTCACCACAGTAACATATCCCCTCCCAGCTTTCCTTTATTCCAATCATTTTTCCACCATTCTGCAAAACTAAGTCCACCCTCTATATTCTCTAACAAGCTCACATTTAGTATCCAATAACTCATAAAACGTTTCGGCAACTCACCCCATCCCACGTCCACAACCACCCCTCCATATTATTAACTTGTATCCCAGGAGATGCATAAATGCGGTCCAAGCGTGCCGCATAACCGTTCTTTACATAAGTATGCTCCACAACCCACCCTTCCCCACTAACTACATCCACTAATCCGTCTCCCCCTAATACATCCCGTAGGACTCCCAACACACACCCAGCGCCCCACGGCTCCACATCCTTCCTACGTATCACACTATTCCAATCCCCTCCAAATAATATATAAACTGGTAACCCATTCATATGATAAATTAGTGTGTCCCGAACAAACTCCACGCCTAGTGCAGTCCGCTGGCATGTACACACTCACAAAACACACTCGTACCTCACCCCATGTCCCATCCACCCTCACTACTCTCCCATCTCCCCCTTCTTCCCAGTGCAACAATTGAAAAGGACTGGCCTCAGCTATTAATACCGCAGCACCTCCCTTAAGCTTCCCAGTAAATCCAGCATAAACCTTGTACTCATCTATCAACAAATCCCTTCCATACTTAAAATTATGCTCTTGTAAAAATATGACCTGTATTCCATGTCTCTTTAAAAAGTCACTAAAGATCCTGCGCTTTACATCGGCCCTTAGGCCATTTACATTTAACGTCAGGCACTTAAAAATGATATCGGGGGCTTACCAATAGATCGATGTCCATATGGGTCCTTACGTTTTTGCACAGTATGCTTTTCACAATGCCCTTTCCTTGCCTCATCTTTCCCCTGCCCCTTACCCCCCCCCCCCTGATACTTTTTTGGGACATCCACTGAGTGTTTCTTACCAGATGTTTGCGCAGGTGCCAAGTCAAAACATCATCACTGTCAGAAGCATCTGCCTCTCTCTTTCGTGATACCTCAACTATGTGCATGCCCTCATCTGCACTTTCAACTTGATGCACTTCAACCAGAGTCTCACAAATCCTCTGTGGTTGCCCATCCCCACCACCCACATTGAACTCCTCATGAATTCCACCCTTATCTGCAGATGTCCCATCCGACATCATACGTAGTGTTCTGTCCCTATTCTGATCCTCCAAGAATCCCTGTATAACAGTGTCTATTGCAGCTGAAACTTCACTACCCAATTCACCTTGTCTCACCTCATCCTCTATACGCATGGTCTCAATCACCTGAGAGACCTCCGGTAATGTTACACATTCCACCGGGTTGTCCTCCACGATTTCACTCCATGCCCCGAGGATGCTCCCGTGTTGACTGGGTCGTCACCTCTCTCTCCTTCTCCACTCCTTTCCCTTCTCCATGTGTCTCAGGTGACGATCGTCGAGGACACATCGCAGCCATATGATCATACGCTCCACACAGTCTGCATGTTCTTCTCTGCCCTGTATATGTGACATATACCTGAGTTCTAAAGTCACTCAATGTCACATATGATGGTATAGTTTTGCGCAAGGACCTCCCTCACGCAGTCCACCACGCAGTCCAGCATACATTCCCTCAGACCACCTACCCACTGTTGCTTGATGTATGACACCAAACTCTTCGAAAGTTGCTTTTATGTCTTCCTCATCGGCCTCAAATGGGATGTTCCGTATCTTTACCCAAGTATAATACTTGGATACGTCCCTCATACATACTTCTAAACCAGGGATAACCAGCATACATACATCCTAGTACTTTTCCACCATCTTGTCATATACAGCAGCCGTCACGAATTTCATAAAGATTCTTGTAACTCCATTCAAAGCAATTCCATATAAATCGTTGTTGATGCAGTAGGTATCTATTAAGATGGCAGGCAGCATAACTGACGCATTGATGTTATAAACTGCGCCTTTCAACACCTCAATACAGTGTTTATCCTCCTCCTGGTAGTCTGCGCCATCTTGCAAAATTCGCTCAGGGCTACCAACTGTAGCGAGTGCAGCAGCCAACGTCCGTCCTCCACCAATGGTGTTTGACGAATGCAGGAGCAAAGGCGAAGCACAACCTCTCGGCCAGAGAGCGAAGAGGTCAATGGCTAAAAACAATTAAGCTTAGTACCGTTCTTATAATAATATGTAAGATATGTCGGAACATTTTTTTTAAATGTAATAGATACATATTATGCTTGGCAATTTATCTAATTAATATAGTATATAAAAAACAACTGAGAAAAAATAAAAATATATAACTTATACAATTACATACATCAATATAAACGTTATTAATTATGTATTTGAAATAAACGGTACCATATTTCCTCCTACAGGTAATAACAATTAGCAACATATATCAAAGGCACAATAAACTTATGTTTTTATGTGAGCACAAGACTGGATGTTGAAGAGGCGAGTCCAGTTCTAAGTTTTCTATTATTCGTCTCTTCGTAAAAGATCGGTTTCTTCTCTATTTTGTAATACACATATTTCATATTTACTATAATTTTACACTGTTTTTAGGTTCGTCTTGCACCTAACTATTCTCAGAAATAAAACAATATTTAGAAGCTAGAAATACACCAAAGGAAGTTTGTCTTTAACAACTTCCTTCCATCACTGCCGCTTTTGGAAAAAAGTTCTTGCACACTTGCACCAAACTCTCACATGGTTCACATATAGGTATCTCTCGGGAAGACGCCCGACACCTCTTTTGAAACTTCTCGTGTTTCATTTACAGTTGAACAACTTCTGGCTGATTGTTCTGTTTATCAAAGACCCCTAGAACTCATTTCCTTCCTCTTGCTCGACACATGATGGATCTGTTCTTGACGTCACACCTTCAACGCCGATCTTTTCTACGAATTTTTCAATGAATTTTGGTTATTTGCGTAAAATTTTACGTTTTATTTTGCACTCGTCTTTCCCTGTACACACTTTTAACTACCATTTAGCACTTTATGAACCATTCGAGTTTCTTTTGAATAATAATAATAATAATAATAATAATAATAATAATAATAATAATAATAATAATAATAATAATAATAATAATAATAATAATAATCACAATTAGTTCCTTCATAGAAATACAAAAAACAGAGATCAGAAAGATCAAAGCAAAAGATAAAAAAAAGAGAACATGTGTGGAAGATAAAACAGTAGTCATTATTATCACTGCCATTCCCTCATCCGCAAAATGTAAATAGTTGATAAATTAAGCTCACATGCAACACCTGGGAAGCTTTATCTTGAGGACGTTTCTCCAACCAGTGGCGACTTCCCCATGCACACAACCTCGATAATTCCTTCCGGGTATGCTGACCATGGATCATAGTTCACTGGTATGCAGGCCTTGTAGCATGGTTCACGTGTATACTTGCCCCACAGCATTATCCACATGAATCAATGTTCACAGATATTCTGCGAACTACGCATAGTATGTGGTGTACTGACCCGGGAACACGGGTCACGGGTACATAATTTACTGGTATACTGACCCTGGGAATATTAGCAATGGAACATAATAAATAAATATACTAATGATGGAGAATGGTTCCAGTATATGCTGGTTCTAAAGTAGAATGCAGTGCCATGCAGGCCCTTGAGCAGAGTGCACTGCCATACTTGCCCTGTTGCAGAGTACACTGCCATACTTGTCCTATTGCAGAGTACACTGCCATACTTGCCCTGTTGCAGAGTACACTGCCATACTTGCCCTGTTGCAGAGTACACTGCCATACTTGCCCTGTTGCAGAGTACACTGCCATACTTGTCCTGTTGCAGAGTACACTGCCATACTTGCCCTGTTGCAGAGTACACTGCCATACTTGCCCTGTGCAGAGTGCACTGCCATACTTGCCGTGTTGCAGAGTGCACTGCCATACTTGCCCTGTGCAGAGTGCACTGCCATACTTGCCGTGTTGCAGAGTGCACTGCCATACTTGCCCTGTGCAGAGTGCACTGCCATACTTGCCCTGTGCAGAGTGCACTGCCATACTTCCCCTATTGCAGAGTGCACTGCCATACTTGCCGTGTTGCAGAATATGCTGATCCTGGCACTAAACAATAAGATTATACTGGACTATATAGATGCTAATCCGCCACATTACATAACATTACATAATAAACTGTAGTTGCATCATAAATGTACCAGAAGGTCCGCTGTAAGTTTCTTTTAAAAAATAAATACTAGACCGTTTTCTACATACTTGTAGATTTATTTATTTATTTATTTATTTATGTGAACATGATACAGAGAAGTATAATTTAAAATAAACTTCAACTGTGAAGAAAACAGTGAAAACTTACCTTATTATCGAGATTTTAGTTCGACTTAGTTAAGTAGTGATTTCTTCACAACATTTCCTTTAATTGTTTTTTTTATACACTGAAGGAAGAATGAAATCCATTTAGGAATTGTCTGGTATAGCTTTAAAATTCAGAAAGTATAAAGGAAAGCCCTGGAGTTGTGAATGAGTGGAACAAACTCCCGAGTACTGTCATAGAAGCTAAAACGTTGTGTACTTTTAAAAATAGGTTAGATAAATACATGAGTGGGTGTGGGTGGGTGTGAGTTGGACCTGACTAGCTTGTTCTAATGCGGTGTTCTAATGTTTGTTCTGATGCGGTGTTCCTTCCTTAAGTGGATGTGACCTGGACCTGATTAGGTTGGGTCAGTGACATATGCCGGTAGATGACTTGGACCTGCCTCATATGAGCCAGTAGGTATGTTGCAGTGTTCCTTCTTTCTTATGTTCTTATGTTGTTATTATTATAGCTTTACTAATTGATATCATTACACCCTATGATATAGGGTAATATATTATTTTTATTATTATAATGATAGTTAAACTGCTGTCATTACATCCTATGATACTGGGTAATGACAGCAGTTTGTTAGACTATGTATTAGTATATACAATGTTGATTGGTAGACTTCTGGATGCACATATTTTTAAAAGGACAACAGATATGTCAAATCACGATTTACTTGAAGTTATGGTGACAGTAAGAGGTAGATAGGGTACGAAAAGAATGTCATCAGTAAGTAATAAACCATAAAAATTAATTGAGGAAGAGAGAGTATATATAATGGAAGGTTTAAATATGCCGGTACTGGCGGCCAGGTCTTTTCCAGATGGTGACCGGCCAAAGCTCCCTGTCGCTGCACATGTGCAGCAGTTTGTGGATATATGTGAGTTGGTGAGGGAGGAAAAAGGAGCGATTGGTGAAATGACGAGCTAATGAGAATTGTAAGAGAGAAAACGTTAACATATGAGAAGTTTTTACAAAGCAGAAGTCATGTCAGGAGGAGAAAGTATATGGAGAGTGAAAGAAAGGTTAAGAGAGTAATGAGGAAGAATAAAAGGAGAGCAAATGAGAAAGTGGGTAGTGTATTGTCCACAAATTTTGAAGACAATATGAAAACGATATGGAGGTTAATAAGTTGAAAAAGTCTAGGAAACAAATGGATTTAACATTAAAAACGAAAGTGGGGAGTTATTAGATGGAGAGTTGGAGGTATTGGGAAGGAGGAAACATTTTGAGGAGCTGTTAAAAGATGATGAAGAGAAAAAGGCAGTGACTGAATGCATTGGTCAGGGAGGTATAACATCTTTTAGGAGGAAGAGCCAGACGTGAGTGTGAGAGAGAAATGTGAGGCCGTGGGTAAAATGTAAAGAGGGTAAAGCAGGTGGAGTTGATAGGATCAAGTCAGAAATATTAAAAAGAGGTGGGTTACAGTTCTGGAGTAATTGCTGCATTTGTTCAATAAATATATGAAAGGTATAGAGAGATTGGGAGAGAGCGCATATAATTCCTGAGTACAAAGGAAAAGGGGATAAAAGACAGCATAAGAATTATAGGGGAATAAGAATGGTGACTATACCATGTAAAGTGTACAGTAATTATAAATGAAAGAATTAAAGTAAAGACAGAGAGGAGGATCACAGATGAACAAGATTTTAGGAAGGGTAGGGAATATGTAGACCAAGTGTTTATACAGAAGCTTATAAATGCACAATATTTAGATAAGGGTAAAGATGTTTTCATTACGTTTATAGATTTAGAAATGATATATACATTAAGGTGGATAGAAGAGCAATGTGGCAAACCATACTCCCGGCCGGGATTGAACCCGCGGTCATAGAGTCTCAAAACTCCAGCCCGTCGCGTTAGCCAGCTAGCTGGTCTAGTGGCTAACGCGACGGGCTGGAGTTTTGAGACTCTATGACCGCGGGTTCAATCCCGGCCGGGGGTATGGTTTGTTTGCAATCGTGTCATTACGATTTCTTGAGTCAATGTGGCAAATGTTGTAAGTGTATGGAATAGGATAGTGAGGCTCAGTTTAGGGTAAGTAGGAGAGAGGGAGATTATTTTCCAGTAAAAGCAACCCTTAAATAGGTATGTGTGATGTCACGATCGTTGCTTAACATATTTATAGATGGGGTTGTAAAACAAATGAATGCTAGGGTGTTTGAGAGAGGTATGGGATTAAAAGATAAAGAATGCCATCCATAGCGAGAGTAGTCAGAGTTGCTTTCTACCGATGATACTGTGCATTTGGGTGATTCTGAAGAGAAGTTTCAAAGGTTGGCGAACGAATATGGAAAGTTATGCAGAAGATAGAAATTAACAATGAACACAAGAAAGAGCAAGGTGAAGAGAGAAACAAAAAAATAGATAATGAAAGATTGGATACCAGATTGGAAGGAGAGATTATGGAGGGAATGAATATGGTGATGTATCTGGGAGTGGAACTGTCAGAGGACAGGTCTCGAAAAGATGGGGTGAAGCATAGAAATGACTAGAGAGAAAAGGTGGGTGGCGCGTTGAGGTATCTGTGAAGACAAAGAACGTTATTAATGGAGGCAAAAATGGGAATGTATCACAGAACCTTGGTACCATCACTCTTATATGGGTGTGTGAAACATTGGATTTAAACGTTGCAGCGAGAAGAAGGTTGGAAGCGGTAGAGATATCGTGTGTACATTATGCAGAGAACTATTTGTTTAAAGACTAGAAGGGGGTGCGGATAACAAAAAGTATTATCCAGAGGGCTGAGGTGGTACGGACATTTAGAGGATGAAAGAAAACAGGATGATTTAAATCGTGTATGAATCCATAGTGGAGGGAAGGAGGGGTAGGGGTCGCCCTACAAAAGGTTAAAGAGAGGGGTTAATGGGGATTTTGCATACAAGGAGCTTGGATATCCATCAAGAGTGTGTGAACATGTGATATAGGATGGAAATAAATGGTATAAAATACCGACACAATGGAAATATAAACACAAATGCAGTATAATGTGATCCTTATTGACAACGTTTCACCCACACAGTGGGCTTTTTCAAGTCACACACGGATCTACCTGGGGTTGGAAGGTACGAGAGTATTTATAGTCATGTTCAGAATGTTGAGGTCAGGTGGAGAATGCTGCATCTGATGATCTACCGGGTGGGGTTATAGAGTCTTGGGTAGCTTGGCAGGGGTATTGGACAAGTTGTAGACCTTCTGCAGTGTTCTATGTTCTTATGTGGGATAGCGATGAAGAAGTTTCTTGGCGAGTGGTTCAGCTATGTTATAGAAGCCATTGTTCTGGTTGAAATTGTTGGTTATAGAGATAAGCGATGATTCCAGGATTCTTCTGTATTGAGTGTTGTCTTCGTTGGCTATAAGTCTTGAGTTTCTGTAGTTAATTAAATGGTTGTGTGAATTGCGATGTTGTACACAGGCATTCCTTGTATCGTCAGTCCTGCTTGCATATTGGTGTTCTGAAATGCGTGTTTGGAGGTCTCTTGATGTTTCGCCCACATATAATTTGTTGCAGTCATTACAAGGGATTATGTATACCCCTGCAGAGGATGGACAGGACAAGTAGACAGGACAAGCCTCCATCCTCTGCAGGGGTATACATAATCCCTTGTAATGACTGCAACAAATTATATGTGGGCGAAACATCAAGAGACCTCCAAACACGCATTTCAGAACACCAATATGCAAGCAGGACTGACGATACAAGGAATGTAATAAAGTTGGTAGAATTACCGACAATATGTAAAGTAAAAGGACACAAGTGCAACTAATGTGACATTTATTGTGGCAACGTTTCGCTCTCCAGGAGCTTTATCAAGCCATTACAAACAATACATGGACACAGAGGGTATATAAAGGCTCAGAGTGAGGTGAATACTAGTGAGGTACCATTTCGATGTTCACTAGTGGAAGTAGTAGTAGTAGTAGTAGTGGTAGTGACAAAAGTAATACAATATGGTAGAGCAATTAATTCGTACATGAGTAAAAGGATATAAAAGCTATTACTTGGGTAACATAAAAATAGGTTGGACAAACACTGAAACAAGCTGCCTCATTCCAGTTTATATTTGTCCAACCTATTTTTATGTTACCCAAGTAATAGCTTTTATATCCTTTTACTCATGTACGAATTAATTGCTCTACCATATTGTATTACTTTTGTCACTATCACTACTACTACTACTACTACTACCACTAGTGAACATCGAAATGGTACCTCACTAGTATTCACCTCACTCTGAGCCTTTATATACCCTCTGTGTCCATGTATTGTTTGTAATGAATTAGACACATGTGCAACTCTTGGGTATCTTTATTGAGGAAACGTTTCGCCACACAGTGGCTTCATCAGTCCATACAAAGGAGAATCTTGAAGACAATTTTATTTGTAGAGCTAAATTTTTATTCACTAATTCACGTGAATCTGCGTTTAAATTCACACCTTCTGAGTCACTTCAGTATTTGAAGACTAAGATATTTAACACATTGAATAATTCCCTTTAATAAGTGCGTATACAAATGTGAAGACATCAAATTAGTTAGGAAAATTCTTGCACTTGTTGTAATATTGTGCAATAACTGGGAAATGCCTCTTCCATGGCATCCAAATTTTAGTCGTGGTTTGCTTTCCAGAACACAAAGTTCGTGTAGTCACTGGACTCCATGTGATCCATGTAATTCCCAATAATTGAAGAATGTCACTTATGATCGGCATTACAATATAGAACGATGATACACTAGGTGTTAAAACTATATAGGTAAAAAGTTAAGTTTGCAAGCATTATTAAAATGATTTGAATCATTGGTTTCTGAAAATAAGTGAAGGAAGTTTTTCTTTTTTTTTTATGTTCTCAACCTAGAACCAAAAAGTTTTGCATTCACATTGCCAATTAAATTAAATATATTGGTTTCAGTGTAATAACTGGAGAATTTTTTTTTATATTTTATTTAAATCTATGTACAAAATACATACATGGGTAGTAACTTATAATGATATAATTGTACAGATTTATAAACAAGGAATCAGTACTGGCACCACTACAATGAATAACAATACATAATGGCGCTAATACAAACCTAACACAACACAACCTACACCCTACCTCTGTGTACAGGGGCCAGGAGCTGTGACCCTGCAACCACAACTAGGTAAGTACACAGTGCTACACAATCCCGGATTTTCATAATACAATGGTGCTAATACCATACATCTTACACTTCCACTTCTAAGTTAAGTTTGAAGCCTAACGACTACGCGAGAGTCGTTCATCTTCATGTCGCCTGTACTACGTCGCCAGTCAAAAAATAATTTAAATTCTAAAATAAGGATTACAATGATTTCTCATTGTATATGAAGTGAGAGATTTACACCTCTTAAGTATCTTCTGCTTCTATCAACTTTTCTGTACTTGACTGAAGAAGCCTACCGTGTAGGCGAAACGTTTCATAATAAAGATACCTAACTGTTGCATATGTGTCTTACCTAACAACCTGTCGGTATTTTATACCATTTTAATGTTCAATCTGTCAGACACTGCAACACAAGGGTATCTTGGTACAGACCTGCAAGCAACTTCGACAACTTCCACTAGTGAGAGCGGCTGGATTTGAGAAGGACCTGACCTTTCAACATCTGAGTTCTTACCTCTCCTAGTGGCCTACGTCTCACCTCTTGGCGCTATAAAAAGCTCCATTCTGTCACTTCATCTCCATATTGTTTCATACTATGGAACAATGCTCTTCTCCAGACTGAGGGACTGACCACCTCAAAACTTTAAGGGTGATGGACTGATTACATCGTCTTCAAGTATCTTCTGCTTCTATCAACTTTTCTGTACTTGACTGAAGAAGCCTACCGTGTAGGCGAAACGTTTCATAATAAAGATACCTAACTGTTGCATATGTGTCTTACCTAACAACCTGTCGGTATTTTATACCATTTTAATGTTCAATCTGTCAGACACTGCAACACAAGGGTATCTTGGTACAGACCTGCAATCAACTTCGACAACTTCCACTAGTGAGAGCGGCTGGATTTGAGAAGGACCTGACCTTTCAACATCTGAGTTCTTACCTCTCCTAGTGGCCTACGTCTCACCTCTTGGCGCTATAAAAAGCTCCATCCTGTCACTTCATCTCCATATTGTTTCATACTATGGAACAATGCTCTTCTCCAGACTGAGGGACTGACCACCTCAAAACTTTAAGGGTGATGGACTGATTACATCGTCTTCAAGTATCTTCTGCTTCTATCAACTTTTCTGTACTTGACTGAAGAAGCCTACTGTGTAGGCGAAACGTTTCATAATAAAGATACCTAACTGTTGCATATGTGTCTTACCTAACAACCTGTCGGTATTTTATACCATTTTAATGTTCACAAACTAAGGGGAATGTCCTATGAAGAAAGATTAAGGGAAATCGGCCTGACCTCACTGGAGGACAGGAGGGTCAGGGGAGACATGATAACGACATATAAAATACTGCGTGGAATAGACAAGGTGGACAAAGACAGGATGTTCCAGGGAGGGGACACAGAAACAAGAGGCCACAATTGGAAGTTGAAGACACAAATGAGTCAGAGAGATAGTAGGAAGTATTTCTTCAGTCACAGAGTTGTAAGGCAGTGGAATAGCCTAGAAAATGACGTAGTGGAGGCAGGAACCATACACAGTTTTAAGACGAGGTTTGATAAAGCTCATGGAGCGGGGAGAGAGAGGGCCTAGTAGCAACCGGTGAAGAGGCGGGGCCAGGAGCTAGGATTCGACCCCTGCAACCACAAATAGGTGAGTACACACAAAGACCTTCATACAGACAGAGCATTGGTTTAGAAAGACACGTAAGCAAACACTGACATATTTATGAGAAAACGTTTCGGTCCTATAAGAACATAAGAACATAAGAACGAAGGAACACTGCAGAAGGCCTACTGGCCCATGCGAGGCAGGTCCAAGTCCCTACCGGCTTAAGCCAATGCACCCAACCTAGTCAGGTCAGGTCACATTGACTTAAGGGAGGAACACGGCAACCGACCTGGTAGCACAAGCTATCAGGTCTAACTCACACCCACCCACATCTACTCATGTATTTATCCAACCTATTTTTAAAGCTACACAACGTTCTGGCCTCTATAACGGTACTTGGGAGTTTGTTCCACTCATCCACAACTCTATTACCAAACCAGTACTTTCCTATATCCTTCCTGAATCTGAATTTTTCCAACTTAAAACCATTGCTGCGAGTCCTGTCTAGGCTAGATATTTTCAGCACACTATTTACATCCCCTTTATTTATTCCTGTCTTCCATTTATACACCTCAATCATTTTTTTTTTTTTTATTATCACACCGGCCGATTCCCACCAAGGCAGGGTGGCCCGAAAAAGAAAAACTTTCACCATCATTCACTCCATCACTGTCTTGCCAGAAGGGTGCTTTACACTACAGTTTTTAAACTGCAACATTAACACCCCTCCTTCAGAGTGCAGGCACTGTACTTCCCATCTCCAGGACTCAAGTCCGGCCTGCCGGTTTCCCTGAATCCCTTCATAAATGTTACTTTGCTCACACTCCAACACCACGTCAAGTATTAAAAACCATTTGTCTCCATTCACTCCTATCAAACACGCTCACGCATGCCTGCTGGAAGTCCAAGCCCCTCGCACACAAAACCTCCTTTACCCCCTCCCTCCAACCCTTCCTAGGCCGACCCCTACCCCGCCTTCCTTCCACTACAGACTGATACACTCTTGAAGTCATTCTGTTTCGCTCCATTCTCTCTACATGTCCGAACCACCTCAACAACCCTTCCTCAGCCCCCTAATTCTACGTCTTTCTAGAGAGTGCAGTTTCAGGGCCCTTAGTCTATCCTCATAGGGAAGGTTTCTGATACATGGGATCAACTTTGTCATCCTCCTTTGTACATTTTCCAGAGAATTTATATCCATTCTGTAATACGGTGACCAAAACTGTGCAGCATAATCTAAATGAGGCCTAACCAAGGATGTATAGAGTTGAAGAACAACCTGAGGACTCCTATTATTTATGCTTCTTGATATGAAGCCAAGGATTCTATTAGCTTTATTGCGAACACTTATGCACTGTTGTCTTGGTTTCAGATTACTGCTAACCAGAACTCCTAAATCTTTTTCGCAATCCGTAATATTAAGATCTACATTATTTAGTTTATATGTGGCATGGTTATTGTCCTGTCCAACATTTAGAACTTTGCATTTGTCTATATTAAACTGCATCTGCCACTTCTCCGACCACTGCATCAGTCTATTCAAATCTTCCTGGAGTGCTCGAATGTCCTCGTCAGAATGAATTCGACGGCCTATTTTGGTGTCATCGGCAAACTTGCCGATGTCGCTCTTTATGCCCTCATCTATGTCGTTTATGTAGATTGTGAACAGCAGGGGGCCCAACACTGACCCCTGTGGAACACCGCTCGTGACGCTTCCCCACTCTGATTTCTCCCCATTTATGCAAACTCTCTGCTGCCTATTTGTCAACCATGCCTCTATCCAGGAAAAAATTTCTCCTCCTATTCCATGTGCTTTAATTTTCCTCAATAGTCTCTGATGTGGGACCCTGTCAAAAGCCTTACTGAAGTCCATATACACAATATCATATTCATTACCATGATCTACCTCCTCAAATACCTTAGTGAAAAAAGTTAATAAATTCGTAAGGCAGGAACGCCCCTTTGTAAAACCATGCTGAGATTCGTTGATTAATTTATGCTTTTCAAGGTGGCTACGAACTGCCTCGGCAATTATTGATTCCATAAATTTTCCCACTATGGAGGTTAGGCTTATTGGTCTATAGTTCGAAGCTAAGGACCTGTCACCTGTTTTGAAAATAGGTATCACATTTGCCATTTTCCACTTATCTGGCACCATGCCAGTTTGTAGTGATATGTTGAAAAGATTAGCCAAAGGTGTGCTAAGCTCCTCTTTACATTCCTTTAGAACCCTTGCATACAGTTCATCAGGGCCTGGGGATTTGTTAGGTTTTAATTTATCTATTTGCCTAAGGACCATGTCACTTGTGACCCTAATAGTGCACAGTTTATTATCGTCCTGTTCTACATAATTTATCATTACTGGAATATCGCTGGTATCCTCCTGTGTAAAAACTGAGAGGAAGTATGTGTTAAAAATTCTACACATTTCCTTATCACTGTCAGTGAGCTGACCCGAGGAACTTTTGAGTGGGCCTATCTTGTCCCTGATCTTACTTCTGTATACCTGAAAGAATCCTTTTGGGTTAGTCTTCGATTCTCTTGCAACTTTAACCTCATAATCTCTTTTTGCTTTTCTAATTCCCTTTTTTATTTCTCTCTTTAACTGAATATATCGATTTCTTAATTGCCCCTCTCCTCTTTTGATTTGCCTATATATGCCTCTCTTTTGACCAATCAGATATTTTAATCTATTGTTCATCCATTTAGGATCATTTTTGTTTGATCTGATTTCCCTATTTGGAACATAATTTGACTGAGCAGCTAGAACTATGCCCTGGAAAGCATCATATCGGCAACCATCACCACCTACCTGACCCTTAGTCAGGTCATTCCAGTTCAGCCCACCTAAGTAATTTTTCAGTCCTATGAAATCAGCCAAGCGAAAGTCAGGGACGGAGACTTGATTGCCATTATTAGGGGAATTCCATGATATATTAAAACTGAGTGATTTGTGATCACTTTCCCCAAGCTCATCATTAACCTCAAGATTATTAATTAGTGTTTCCCTACTGGCAAGAACCAAGTCAAGGAGGTTATTTCCCCTAGTTGGCTCTGTCACAAACTGTTTTAAAAAACAATCCTGGATCGTATCAAGAAAGTCACCTGACTCTAAATTTCCTGTCAAATTGCTCCAGTCAATCTGTCTATAGTTGAAATCTCCCATTAGCACAACATTTTCGTATGTAGATGCCTTACGAATTTCGTCCCATAGAAGTTTACTGCACTCCCTATCAAGATTTGGGGCCCTGTAAATCACACCCAAAATTAGTTTTTCTCGGCCCTCGAGAAGCTGTAACCAAACAGATTCAGTGGCTGACGCTTCTAATTTAATATCTTGTCTAACACAACAATTTAAATTGTCTCTGACATACATCGCTACTCCACCACCTTTCCTGTTGACCCTGTCAGTGTGGAATAATTTATAGCCTTGTATGTGACATTCAGAGGGCATCTCTCTATCTTTCAGATTGAGCCAGGTCTCTGTTATAGCAATAATATCTATGTTTCCTGCACTTGCAATTAATCTTAGCTCATCTATCTTATTTCTTACACTCCTGCTATTAGTATAGTAAACCTTAAGGGAGCTAGTCCCTTGCTGCCCTCTGCTGTCCCCCTTTGTTTGCTTACCTGATCTATTGTCTTTATTTATAACTTCATGCTGAATGCCTTTTATACATTTACTGTTTCCAACCCAAGTGTTGCAACCTGCTAGTTTCCCACACACACCCATACCTCTATCTTCCATCAGTTTAAAATCATAGGCATTTCACCAATGGCCTTCTCAATCGAGTCTGCAAGTGCTACCACCCCAGCCCCAGAGAGATGTACCCCATCCCTTGCATATATATCATGTTTGCCATAAAAGTTGTTCCAGTTGTCAATGAATGGGATTGCAAGTTCCTTGCAGTATCTCTCTAGCCAGCAATTTACACCAGTTGCCCTAGACAACCATTCATTTCCTACTCCCCTTCTAGGCAAGATGCTACATATGATTGGGATCCCTCCCTTAGACTTAATGAAATCTATAGCTGACCTGTACTTATCTAGCAGCTCTTCTCTCCTACCCTTCCCAATATCATTTCCACCAGCACTGAGACAGATAATGGGCTTGTTCCCATTACCTGACATGATATTATCCAGCCTGTTGACAATGTCCCCAACACCAGCTCCAGGGAAGCACACTCTATCTCTCATCTTCTTATTCCTATTACAAAAAGCACGGTCAATATATCTTACCTGAGAGTCACCAACCACAAGAATGCGCTTACCTCCATTAGCAGGGGCAGTAGTACCCTTACCTTCACTGGCCACTGAAGTACATTCATCCTGAAGAACAGAGAAGCGATTTCCTACCTTCAGAGCTTCACTCTTAACTTTCCTTACTCTGATGCGCCTTCCATTACTGTGAACCACTCGCCACTTGTAGCAGGTGCTGGACTGCACCTCACTGCACCTCATGTGACTCCTGTGTTGTTGGAGCATTACACCATGTCAAAACATGGTACGTTAGAATGACAAACACGATATTACTACAGCCTAAATCCAGAACCATACTCGCTGGACTGACGCTGTTCTAAATAATCCGCCTCAACACAATACCCCAAAACCAAATACAAAGCCACAACACTATAATCATATACATGTTTGTACCAAACGTGAACAGCAACAAAACACTAGAGGCCACACACTTCCCACACTATGAATAAATGCCCGTTAAGGCATATATCGATTACCAGGCAAGGTACAACTAAAGCAGGAAGAAAACTAGAACCCCCTGAAAACTATGGAGGAATTCGAGCCCCCATCTCATCAGCTAGTACACTAGCCTCGAGGACATCTGGCATCGGCCTCATCCTGAAACATGATGCAAACTCCCGTCACCGATGTCAAGCAATACTAAAACAAAAGTTATCCCACGTCGCCACACCACACTAGTAGCCACCATCACCACACTGCACTACCCGACAACATCCATTCCTCAAGCACTCCATCACTCACCACCAGATACCAACCCCTTGCCGTCCTACCCCGGCACCAACTGTACCCCGATAACTCTCCGGAAAAGAAGTAACCCACTGACCCCCATATAAGCTCCTATTCCTACCCACCGATCTATAAAAACTCGCCACTAATGCCTTGATTCTGACATTACCCCCACCACCCTCATACTCCAAGAGACATACAAAAATCAACCATAATATACCTTAACGCCCTCGCTACCTCCCACGTCTAAAAGTAAAGCCCTGAGGACCCCCCTCCCCCCCAATATCCCAAAAACACCCATCAACCACAATTTTACATTTTCAAAAAAAAGGACAAAAATACACCGCAATGGAAGGCCGTTTCCACATCCCCACAATGTGCACAAGATGCATCTCTCACATATCCCATCTACCTCAACATCTCTTTTGATGCCAATGTTCCCATGAGGAATCTGTACACTACTTCTCTCACCCTGGAGGGTATTCTTAGCTTCCGAAATTCCTCCTATATTACCTTCCATTCATATGTGGGGAAGACAGCCACCCCTTGCAGCATATCCCGACAATGCTCCACTTCCACTAGCCTCCCTATTCTCAGACGACATACATCACTAATTCGTAACATATACCTCAACATGTCCTCACACACCTCCAGGTCCCACCCACTCCACCAACAACGAACGTCTCTCATCACTTCTCCCACACGACGACCCCTGGCTCCCCCCTCTGAGGTATCGCATCTTAACATAAATCGCCCTCACCCTCGTCCCCAATGCCAACAAACCCAATCCCCCCTGATGCACCCCAGTCATTACCACGTCTCGTCCCAACCATGCCCTCCCATACTCCAAAGATACCTTAACGCCCTCCGCTGGATTTCTATTACATCACAGTACCTCAAGGGGTATACTGCCATCCCCCAAACCTTACTGTGTACCAGCGAATTCACTACCACTGCCCTTTGGTGTAACGTGACATCCCTGGCCCGAAGACCACGTAGCCTGCCCACCACCCTGTCCCTAACCGCTTCCGAATTAGCCTTTCTACTCTCCTGCATATCCACCATATACAAAATCCCACAAATCTTGATCTCCACAAAGTTCCATCCAAACCCAGACCCAATCTCCCGCCCACCCAAGTGCCCACCTCTAACAACATCGACTTGCTTTTATTAAGTCTCATCCCCATAACGGCCCCGAACCTCTCCATGACCCCACCCACCCTGGAAAAAAAAACTCCTTTCCATGAAGTAAAATCGTCGTATCATCAACGTAACCCACAACCCTCCCCATTCCCCTCAGCCCCCTCATCACTCAACTCTTGGTCTACAAGCTCATAAAACAGATTCCGTACACATGCAAACAAAAGTTGGGAAAATGGGCATTCCTGCTGCAAACCCCTCTCCATATTAATCTTACAACCCAACCTACCATTCACCTGCACCCGCATCTTCACCCCTGCATACAAGGCATCCACCCACCCTACCACCTTGGCACCAAAGCCCAAACCACTCAAGCTCTCACACATAAGCACCCTGTCCACATAGTCATATGCATTCTCCCAATCCAACCCAAGAACCTTCCCACTCCACAACCCTCTAAGAAATGTCTGATGCGACCATGTCCTTCCCACATACACCTCCCTGGAATTCCAAACTGACCCCTGTGTAAAACCGACCCCAGAACCCCCTTCAACCTATCACCTAGAATGTTTGCGAACACTTTATAATCCGCGCACATCAAGGAAATTGCCCAGAAAGCACTCAGAGTCTGCGCCCCCTCCTTCTTTGGTACTAATACTACTATACCTGTATATTGTAACTCATCCATCCTCCCACCATCTAGCATATTGTTCAAAACCCCAACAAAGCAATGCCTTATGCACCCCCAATGAACCCTGTAAAAATCAATAGGCAGACCATCAATCCCCAGTGACTTGCCCGTGCTCATGCCAAAGACCACATCTGCCACCTCAGCTTCACTAATGTCACCCTCAAACCCCACCCTGTCCTGCTCTCCTATAACATCATGAGCCTCCATACTAAAGAGCTCCTGCCAGATGCCTCGTCTCGCACACCTTCTCCAGCTTTCCCTGAACCACTCGTCAGCATAAACGCTCATACTGTCCATGGAGACAAGGACTGCACCTTCCGGGTGTCCCCCCAACCCCGAGCTAGCCACTAACTGCAATAATGTGGTCATTTTCCTATGCTCCCTAAACTTATGCAAGACATACCCAGACGGTTTATCTCCCCCACAACACATCCTCCAACCCCAATCGAAACCGTACCACGTCAAAACGTTTGTTATGAATATCCGCAATCCTACCTCGAAGAAGTGCGATGTCTTCCCCCTCCCCACCCCCCTCTTGTAACAAGCCTGCAACTGTCCCTCCAAATAATTCTGCAATCCATAATGCTATCTCGCCTCCACATGTCCCTTAACCCTATAAAAATCCGCAATCCCCGGCTTCGCCCTCAACTCCCACCAGTCTATAAGCTCCATAGCCCGATCCCTTGCATCCCAAAACCTTAAACGCCACTCCTCAAATCCAGTACCCCCACCCTCTCCCCTAAGCAGCCATACATTCAACTTCCAGTAACCAGGGTAAATACCCACAGCACCCTCCCACAACAGATCTACTATCGCCACCCTATAATCCAAGAAACCCACATCGAATGTCTGCACCCTCCCCACCTCCATCCTCTGCATGACATAAATTCTGTCTAGTCTCACTGCATACCCCCGATGTACGAACTTGTGTTCCACCATAAAACTTTCCTCCCCCCTGCAACATCTACGACTCCCACGTCTCTCAACATATCCCTCAGGACACTTAAAACACAACCCACCCCCCTCAGTTCCACATCCCAGCCATATATCACACAATTCCAATCCCCACCTATGATCGTGATTGCAGGCAATCCCCTCAAATGATACATTAATTCGTCCCTCACAAAATCCGCCTTCACCCGCATATTGCTCGATGCCAGCATATACACTCCTATAAAGCATGCCCTTCTATCACCCCATACCTCATCCACCCGCACAACCCTCCCCCCTCTCCTCCCAACTCGTGACATGCAAGGGGCTGGTCTCCTTTATCGCTACCGTCACCCCCCCTTTCAACTGCCAGGCACAACTAACGTACAATTTATACCCATTCAACCGCAACTCACTACCAAACTTATGATTGTGCTCCTGCAAGAAACACACATCCACCTTGAATCAATGTAAAAATCAAACCAACCACATGTTTTGATCTCAGACCTGAGACCGTTCACATTAAGGGTGGCACACCTGAAAGTTTTATGAACAGCAGCTTCCCTCTATGCCGCTGTGGCTTGCCTACCTCACCTTTACCAGTATGTCGACCCGACGCCTCACCAGACTTTCCCTGGACCCCCTCCCCTCCCCCGTTCACTGCATAAGTCTGTCTCCACTGGATCCTTCCAGTCCAACAGCTCCTCCTCCATCACCCAAGCTTTTTTTGCCTGGCATCTGCCCTGGCGTGAGAAGCTCTTCGACCTCAGCCGTGCCAGCTGTCCTCTTCCTAGAGCCGCCACCCACACACATGCCTACTTCTTTCGAATTCTCCTGGTGGACCTCCACCTCCACCACTCGCTCCAAGCGAGTCCCACACAGGTCCTTACCACAGGCGGCTGTTCCTCCATCACGTCGGCCTCACCAACACTTAAGGCACAGGTCCCCGACCCGTCCAAAATACCTTGTAACACCTCCTCCAGTGAGCCCTCCTGAGGCACTTCGTTCCATCTCGTTGGAGTCACCAACATCCCCGTCGACTCCCCCAACCTCTCCGGGAGAGTGACACATGTCTCGGCCATCCGTTCCTCTCGCTCAACCTCCTCACTTCAACGACCAGTCGTCCTTGCTTCCCCATCTCCCATCTCCGACATCAACTCACAAGGATGCTGCTCCACAGCCGACATCTCAGGCTCCCTGGGAGCCTGTCTCCTAAGACACTGTGCCGCCACATGATCATAAGAGCTACACAAGCTGCAGGTCTGTCTCTGGCCGGCATAGTACACGAAGACCTGCGTCCTGTAACCTACCAACGTGATGTAGGACAGAATAGGCCGAGCCAAAGTCATCTTGAGGGTATAGGAACCCTCCGGTAGCCCCTCATACGGCCCATCCTTCAATACTCCTATAGCAGAATGGACCTTTCCATAACTGTTGAACGCCTCTTGTATGCCATCCATAGTCGCCTCAAAAGGTACGTTTCGCACCTTTACCCATGTATAGTACTTAGATACGTCGTGCAAGATGACGTTCACTGCCGAGTTCACAGTCTTCCTCCGCTCTTGGTACTCGTCAACGATCCTGTGGTAGAAGCTGGCACGATTCAGTTTCACGAAGACTCTGGACATCCCATTCAAAGCCACACCATATACTTCATCATTGGGGACATCACAGACGTCTCTGATGATGGCAGGTAGTAAGGTGGTCATTGTAACGCCACTGAGTGTGCCACATACCAGCTCAATACAAACTGTGTTGATTCTCCGCCCTCTTCGATCCGCCATCTTCGCGTCCAGCTGCAAAAAGTCATCACCAGAGGGCAGGTGTAGCAGACCAGGCAAGTGTCCTCTCTCCCCGGAGGTTATCTACAGACCATACTCGCCTATCTACCTGCTTATCTACGTACAAATCTACCTATCTACCGATCTACCTTCTTACCTACCTCCTTACCAACGTCCCACCTACCTATCTGGCCGCCTAGCTTAACCTCCTTACCTATATTGTAAAATTATGTAAAAAAAAAAAAAAACACTGGTTTCAAAACGAAGTTTTACTCTTGACAAAAGTTGCTTCTGTTGAAGCTACTTCAGCGGAGTGAGGTTTTGTCTCAAAAAAGCTCCCTTTGCTTAGTCTTTTTTTTTAATATTGTTGCCAGTACATAATATGCCTCCTGCTTCTTAAATATTTTTTCATAATTAAAGCTATACTCTATTCAGCACTTCCAAAAAAATATTTAAGGAAGTGCTCTTTCTTAAAGAAGTATTTTTCCATGACGCTGCGTCATTATAGATGAATTCACGCATCATAGATGGTCTGGAAATGAAAGTTAATGTATTTAATATTTTAATGGTATATTAATATGAAGACTTTAATGTCATGCAGTTAATTATTAATGTTTTCTTTAGTATATTACTGAAATCTTCAGTCAGTCTCGTACCAAATTCTTTTTAACATTTTTCAGATCAACCCAGAATTCATACGATTAATTATGTATGCATTAGATGTCTAGATGTAATGTGCAAGTGTCCGCTTAACTAAGACAACTGAAACGGAGGTAATTTAAAAATATAATTGATAATTATTATTATAATCAAGGTGAAGCGCTAAACCCGTAGGATTATACAGCGTCTGGGGGGGGGAATGTGGAAGGCATTCAGATATAATTGATAAAATTCTAACAGTTACTGAGAATGGACTGAATCAATAAGTCTTTTTTTCACACTGACATTAAGTAAATTTTACGTATTTCCGTCACCTTGAGCTGAAGTTTTTTTCAAGGCGTCTTCAGTCTGCTTAATGAAAGATATGATGAGTGCAGAGAAAAAACATCGTTTAAGCAATGGGTTTAAGATACCTTGCCCAGGCAGGTCTTCATCCCCCTTTTCCAGCTCACATAGCATTAGATATGTGCTTGAAAGTTCGCATTCATAAAAAAAGTGTGAAGGCTTATTCAGCCCTGTAAGATCTTATGTTAGTATTGCCAAGGATGGCTCCTCCTTAGGAAAAGAAATAAAAAAAATAACATACAAATATAAACACTTTAAGAATTGAAAATATAAAACACGTAAAAATGAGCTTTCATCCTATTTGAAAGAAAAATGAAATAGAAAAAATTGAGAATTGAATTCAACGCTAATTTGTACAGGTATAATTGTAGATCATGTCGATGTTGTTAGCACAGCGTATTGAAACTGTAGCCGTTGCTTATGATGGGTGGAGGGGGTCACAGCTGGTGAGTGACAACCCAACGACTATTCAGTCACAGTATGTCTAGCCTTGAATGATCCGTCAAGATGAGACAGAAACACAGGTCTTTCACCACTGCAGAAATGAGGGGTTGCTGCCTGGGTGTAGCTACGATATGGTACGTAGATCGTGGGTGACGTCTCTTAACCTTGTTAGGTTCCTCTCCTTCAAACTGTCTCTGTAACTGCCAGATGACCCTAGCTAGCAGTCCAAGCTAGAAAGAGATAAAAGTTAACCACTGCTCGATAAATCACTCTCCATGATAAGTGTAAGGCATTTAAGAGAATGGAGAGGATTTAAAGACAAGATTTTTAATCATGAAAGTCAAGGCAGGATGTACTAAGTCTCAAGATTAGATAAAAGTAAAGCTTTTAACTAATATATCAAAACAGGAGCAGAGGCATTTTACTTACAGATGTGTTGGAAGCTGCGAGTCAAGAGATTTTTTATCCATTTGGTCGGAGTCCCACACGTCACCTTTCAGTGTGGAGAAAGAGGGGGTGGGACAGTAGGAGCTAGACACTGACCCTGCCTTAACAGGCAGACTGGCAATCAAACTATTATATATTCGCTCGCTACTCCTGTCTGTTGAACTTTTCCCTCACAGAACAGATCATCTAATTGCTGTGTTACATGGCAGCCAAGAAGCTGGTTATAGTATGTATGACAAAGTTGATGAGAGGTTATGTTTGTTATCCATTTGTTTAGTATGAGAAGTAGCGGTAATAACAACACTGTGCCAAGGAGCCGAACCCATCTGCACCCATGGTGACATTCGCTGCTGACTGCGGTTTGTGCTCTGCAGCTGCGAGCCACCTTGTATCAACATGGCACTCAGTGTGAGGCGTCACATGAACACCATCGGAATTGAGCTGATTCGTGGGGCGATTTCTTCCACATCTGCGCAAGTGTTACTTCCAACCATCATTAGGGAGGCATATGGCATCCTTGACGAGGAGGTGTATGGTGTAGCCCTGAGTGGGGCATACAGGATTTTCGTCAAACTGAATTCCACGTCTGTGTACGAGTCATTGATAACTCAGTTCCAAGCTGTGAGTATTGATGGTACTCCAGCTGTTCGAGTGCGACTAATCGATGTCTCAAGCCACTTTACGTGGCTTGAGACATCCCATTCGAGGTGGATGAGGCAGACATCAGGAAGGTTTTTGAGGCATATGGGACCATACATCTACCACAACAAGGCAAGTGGGCAGCAGGTGCTTACATGGGTCGTCTGGAGGGAACATTTTCCCAGAAGATGACTCTGTGGCACCCCATCCTGTCCTACGTAGTGTTGGAGGAGTTCAAGATGCAGGTTCTGCACGCTGGGCAGCGACGTACGTGCCGCCTATGTGGGGCGTACGATCATATGACAGCAGTGTGTGTGAAGCAGAGGAAGGTGCCTGCACAGACCGATGAAGCGCCTGTTAACGTGTCGGACGTCGTTGTTGAGGGCCCCACGCACAAGCAAGGGCGTGGTCGTTTGTGGAGTGAGGTGGTGGAGGAGCCCCTCGTGGAGACTGGCGTGTGTGAGGTAAGTGGGACTTCCCTGGAACCGCTAATTTGACGAAGACAAGTGCAGTGGTGCATGTATAGAAGGAGGTGCTGGCGCTAGAAAAAGAGGTAGTAGAGGTGTTGTGAACATTGTCACCGCCTATGGAGGAGGATGTACCTGAGCTGGTACAAAACAACGCATCGACAGCAGAGAACTGTGCGATGCAAGTGCACAGCAGGGACAACGTACCCAGCAGTGCGAGTGAGATGTCGCCGTGTTTCGTGGAACAACAAATGGTGGAGGTTGAAGTCCATTGTGCAGCCTCCTTGGACAATGACATGGAGGAGGAGATCATCACGAGGAAGAGAGTGGCGGCATCAGACTCCGATGATGTCCTGACGCCGGCACAGAGGCCTGAGAGGCTGGCTGGGAATTGTTGTGGTAGCCAAGACAAGCAGCACCGAAAGAAGGGGGGAGGGAGGGAAGGTGGTGTGACGACCTGTGGTGCCCCAGGAGCAGGTGGACCTGGGAAGAATGGAGAGAAGAGGCAGGGTTGGAAACTATAAGCAGCCTCAGGTGTATGACTGCGAATGTGAATCGATTGTGTAATAGTGTGAAGAGAGAATGGTGTAGGATGTTTCTGCATAAATCTAGAGTGGATGTAGTGGTTCTTCAGGAGCACAATTTTAGGGAGGGTAGAGTGTTGGAGGTGGCAGGGTTTCAGGTGGTGACTCTGCCATCTGCCTGTCTGAAAGGTGTGTGGGTATCTTGATCAGGGAGGCGAGCCCGTTTGCGTTGTTAAGAAATGAGGGGGGAGGTGGAGGGAGGGTGTTGCATGTGGATGGGTGGTGGATGGGGCAGAGGGTATCTTTTGTAAGTGTGTATGCGCCTGCGGAAAATGATGTGAAAGTTAAGAGGGATTTTGTGTGTGATCTAATTTTTTTCTTACATGGATTACCAGCTGTGGCAATTGTAGGAGGGGACTGGAACTGTATTATTAGGAGGGCAGACGTGGAATCTAAAGGGGCAGGGTACATGTCAGTGGCCTTACGTGACCTCTTGAGGGATATTCAGTTAAGAGATGCATTTGAGAGGGGGTCGTGAGAGGTAGAGCACACTTTCGTAAGGCAGGGTTATGCAGCTCATTTAGACAGATTGTATCTCTCTCACGGGGTCTAGGTTAAATATTTCCATACAATAGAGGTTGCTTATTCGGATCATCACACGGTAGTGGCAGAGGTGGGGTGGGAGTCACTAGCAGGTATCTCTAGGGGTTACTGGAAGTTAAACACAAGTGTGTTAGGTGACGAGGAGGGGTTGGAGGGGTTTACAACACTGTGGGAGGGGTTAAGTGAGGAAGCAACTGGAGTGGAAGATGTGGTGACTTGGTGGGATCGTGTGGCTAAAGAACAGATTAGGCAATATTATGTGAGGGAAGGGAAACGAATCAATAATTTGAAATATGGTCTTGCCAACTATTTGGAGGACAGGCTAAGGGGTTGCTATGAGTGGGGGGCAGTGGTAGGTACTTATCCTATGGATGACATTATTGCTCTTAAGGGGAGGCTGCACGAGAGGTTCCAAGCGGTGAGGGTACAGGCAGGGATGGAGGAGGTATTATGGGGAGACAGGCCTTCGGCGTGAGTATTGCGTAGGCAAAAGCAACGGCAGCAGGCTACTGCTATTCCATGGTTGGAGGTTCATGAGTCAGTGGGTGGTTACAGGGAGGGGCAGGTATTACGAGTCATGAATGGGATGTGTGTGTATTCGGACAAATGGTATGAGAAGTATTGGCAAAGAGGTGAGGTAGGGGTTGAGGTTCTAGAGTAGGTGTGTGAGTGCGTGTTATGCAATTTGGGGAGCAGTGATAGGGCGGCATTGGGTGGGGCGATAACAGAGGAGGAAATATGAAGTGCTTTAAGTTAAATGCACAAGGACAAAGCTCCAGGAATCGATGGTCTCCCAACAGAGTTTTATCAACAGCATTGGGAGCTGATGAGGAGGTTTTTGGTAAGGTTATTGAATTTGATGAAGGAGAGGGGCGTATTTGGTGAGAAGCAGGCAACGGCAGTGGTGGTGTTGGTACCAAAGGGTAAGGGGCAGCACACCCTTAGGGATTACCGGGCTATCTCGTTGTTATGCACGGATTATAAGTTGTTTGCCAAGATTTTGGGGAATAGGTTTAGGTGCATAGTAGGGCGGGTAGTATCGAAAACTCAAGTTTGGGTTGCCAGGAAGGTCGATGGTGGAGGGGCATGGGTTGCTAAGGGGTTTTGTGGAATCAGAAGGGGGGAGGGGGGCGGCGTTGTTGGCATTAGATGGGCAGGGTGCATATGATAGAGTGGAAAGAGGAGCATTGAGGGCTATTCTCAGGAGACAGGGTTTTGGGGACGAAATCGTGGGTTGGGTTGATGTGTTGTATCGAGGTGAAATGACAAGGGTACAGATTAATGGAAGCTTGGGGGAGAAGACTGTAATGGGAAAGGGACTTAGGAAGGGGTGTCCTTTGTCACAACGATTGTTTGCGTGTGTACAGGACCCCTTTTACAGATTGGTGGATCAACACATGTGCACTGGAGGGGGAGGAGGGATTGGAGTTGGGAGGGTTTGGTCAGTTTTGATTGGTTATGTAGATGACACAACTGTTCTGGTACAGGAGGGAATGTCAATGTAGGCTTTAGATGAGGTTGTACACTTGTTCGGAGGTGCAACTGGTATTAGAGTGAATACGGAAAAGTCCATGGTCATGGGGTTGGGGGCTTGGGCGGGGAGGACAGTGTGGGGTTGTACCATCGTGCGGCGGCAGGTGGATTTGTTGAAAATTTGCGGTATCTTCTATGCGGATGACTTAGCTGATGCACACGCGGAAAACTCGAATCGGTTGGTGGATCAGATTCAGGGTCGCCTGGAAGCATTGAGGCCTTATCACCTGACCCTTGTGTAACGAGTTCTTGTTGTTAATGTTTTATTGTATAGTAAGGTGTGGTACGTGGTGGCCGTGTTCCCATTAACAGTGACAGTGATACTGGGCATACTTAGGAAGGTATTCAAATTCTTGTGGGGTTTGGGTTGTGATTGGCTTAAAAGGGAAGTAGTATTGTTACCTGTGAGTCGGAGGGGGGGATTGCTGGACTTAAAATGGAGGGTTAAATGTGTCTTCATTAAGAGAGAGGTGATGAGGGAAGGTGTGGATGGGGACGTTAGGTCAGGATACATGATAGACTGAAACGTATGTATAATGGGGTGGAGTTGCGTGAGTGTGAAACCTTTTTGCGGGCTCTGGTGTTGGCTTGGGATCTGGGAAAGGTCAAAATAGGTGGGCTGTGCAGGATGTTAGTGGGGAGGGTTGTGGCACCAGTGGAGGTGATTTTCCCCATGCATGCCAGGGGAAGTATATGGGTAGGTTCAGTAAGTTGAGGTTACAACCTCGTGAGCCTGAAGTGATGTATCGGTTTCTGCATGGCATTTTGCTGTCGGGTGTGGTTTTATGGGATAGACGGGTGGTTGAGGGCTATCTTAGAGTACTCTTAATTACCTTGTACTGCCATATAACCTCTAGTATAACTACCAGTGCAATATTGAATGAAATAAACATTACTTTTTCACTTTTTTGTAATCATTATTACTTACTAAAATTTTATTAAACACCATATTTACTACCAGTCAATTTTACTTTTGTACATTAAACATAATTTTTTACTTCCCATAACATTTTGTTGCCAAATTTTCAAGTTTGCATATTCAACTCCAACCTTTATATTATCCTTTGTACCTGTCTACCATCTTACTATCATATTATAACCAAGACATTACCATTATTCATTGTTCTTACCTGTCCATTTAATTTTGTTTACCACTACTTGTTTTTTTAGTCACTTTTTATTGTGTGTGCAATTAGTGTATATTCCAATTACTTTTTTGCAAGTACCAATACTATCTTTTGCTAACTAGTACCAACTACCTCATTTTTTTTTTTTTTACTTTTTATTGTGCAATAAACTGCTCAACTTATTTAATATTACAAATCAGATCTTACTCCTAAACCAATATTATTTCATAGTGACTATCTATCCATTTAACTTGTTTACCATTACTCAATTGTAGTCCCTTATATATTTTTTGTCCTTTATTTTAGCTCTATATAACTACCTTAGATCATATATTCGCAATTGTTAAACTAATCAAGGTGCTATTCTCAGGTGCTAAAGTTAATAAGTTCACTATTTTGCCATTATACTCCAAAGCTCATTTATTTGATTACCACTTTATTGTTCACCACAACTTATATTAGTCCCTTTTATATTATAATTTTATATTATAATTCTAACTTTAAAGAATTACCTTTAAAGTACTGCCTACTATCATATTCCCAAGCTCCATTATTTGATCATCACTTTATTTGTTCACCACAAATTATTTTAGTCCCTTTTATATTGTCTCCTTTATTTTAGCTTTAAAAAACTACCTTAGCTCATTATTTTTTACATTTGTTAAATAATTCAGGTGCTATTTTTTTTTAGCTTTAGAATATTTACTTTATTTTTTACTTAATTCTAACTATAGATTCACTACAAATCTTATGATTACAAGCATTGATCCTGATACCAACCTCTTATTTAATGACTTAAATGATTCAAACAGTTACTGTAATTACTACACAGCAGAACAATCAAAGGCACTTCTCAGAGCCAACAAAAACATAACTGTCTTTAACTACAATATCAGATCTTTAAGCAAGCATTATGATGACCTCCTAGCATTACTAAATTCCTTGCATGCCAATATGTCCATTATTACACTAACTGAAACCTGGCTAAAGCCTGATACTACAAATGTCTATGCCATTCCTGGTTACACAGCCATACACAACTGTAGGCCAGACCAACAAGGGGGTGGCACAGCTATATACTACTCAGACCAACTAGAATGTATCACTAATACTTGCACAAGGGATGAACATGGGGAATATATAATAGCTAAATTCAAATCCAAATACCTACAAAAACCTCTCACAGTGATAAACATCTACAGAATTCCACAATCAAACATTAGCCAATTTAGTCAAAACCTAGGAAGTATGATAACTGATGCACGCATGAACAGAGATCACTTACTACTCTCAGGTGACTTCAATATAAATCTCCTGCAAGACCAGGACCCACACGTTACTGAATTCACAAACACAATGAGTAACTGCATGATGCTACCAACAGTAACAAAACCTACAAGAGTTACAGAGACTAGTGTTTCCCTACTTGACCACATCTGGACCAACACCATATCCCCTTTAAAATCAGGCATAATTACAGATAATACCACAGACCACTACCCTACTTTCCTCATAACAACTCTTGGTAAATTACCCCAAGACACTACTAAAGTCACCTTCAGACTTCACAATGAGGCAGCCATTAATAACTTCACAACAGCAGTAACAAACATTGACTGGCACACTGAGCTAGAAATCTATACAGATATTGACGAATGTTTTAATAATTTTCTAAAAAAGACCCAATACCTTTATAACAAGCACTGCCCTAAAAAAAACTAAACAGATGACAGCTAAGAGACTGAACAGTCCCTGGCTAACACCCAGCATTCTCAAATCCATAAATACAAAACACCGATATGAAAAACAGTACAGAATGGGTCACATAACCAGAGACCAAACAAAACGTTACTCGTCAATCCTAACCAGCCTGATAAGAAGGGCAAAAAAATTGTATTATGAGAACAGATTATCCAACTTACGAGGTGATATAAAAAAGACCTGGAAGACCCTATCAGAAATTCTGGGAACAAAAAAGATATCACGACATAGCAAAATAAAATTAGCAAAATCAGATGAACCCCAACTCCCACCAACAGAAACAGCAAACAGACTCAATGATTTCTTCTCCACTATAGGTCAAACCATAGGACCTGTCTTTGTAATACTCATTTGTATTTTATAGTTATCTGTTTACAATAATGTCTTATCACTGATTTCATCATTGCTTAGTTAATCTTAAGTTAATTTTAAGCCAGCCCGTAATGCTATGCATATAAGTGGCTTTGGCATGCTGCTCTTACCTGTATTTTTTGTACCTCTGTTTGTATGCTAAAATTTCTAAATAAATAAATAAATAAATATTTTTGTGAGGGGATGGGGAGCGTCAGGGGTTGGTTTAGCAGGGTGCTCCATATGACTGGGGGTAAAGGGATTTCTGTTCTGAGAGCGTTAAGTCGTGGGGGGATTGGATGAGAGTATCATTAGGGCTGTGGGGTACATTATTGTAGATTATATTTATATAAATATATATATATATATTTATATATATATATATATATATATATATATATATATATATATATATATATATATATATATTATATATGGTGAAAAGTGGTTAGTGAGGTGAAGAGGCGGGTTTTAGTGGTTACATTTCATAAAACGTTATGTCGCAACAGAGAAATTTATTGGAGAAGGTGGGAGCGGACTTTTTCAGAGGGATATAGAGAACTTACATTAGGGGTTTTATTGGAATTTTAAATCAGGAGGGTGGGGAAGGGTAGGGATGGCAGATGCTACTGTGGGAAGGGATGTCAGGGGTAGAAATGGGGTCACCTCCTAAGGTTGGACAGTTGTAAAGAGTGTGTGTGAATTTTGTGTGGCGAGTGAGTTGGAATAATGTATCATTCGGATGTGTAAGCACCTGTGGTGTATGGGATGTGTAAGGGCATGTACAAAGTTGTGACTGACTGCACCTGTGGGCGCCTTAGATATGCCTATAGGGATGAGTAGGGTGCTTGTAGTAAATGTAACTTATAAGGATTTCTGGTCTGTTATCTTTTATAGTTTGGTTGTGTAAGACATAGTGTGACGTTAAGTTTAATCTGTCGATAAGCTTCCTATGCAGGCATGGGAGATGTAGATGAGGGCATGCCCAATTAAATTCCTTGGTTGTATATGTCACGTACTATATGTTTCTTGTGTAGAGCTTCGTACAACCCTCATGTAACTTTTAAGATAAGAATGGATGATAGGTAAGGTATGACAAGGGGGGGGGGTCATTGCCCCTACCACTGTGTGGAGTGAGGCGATGGTGTAGTGCATTATGGCGTAAGTGCTGGACGGCAGGATTGTAAGCTGTTTTTGTCCTGTTCCCCATGTATATATCATAGACATATTATTTGTATGATGGAAGATGTGTCCGCATAAAAGTGGGATACGGGACAATCATACTGGGGAGTAATCTTTCAATTTAATTTAGGTGTTTAGCAGCTGTTACCTGCTGGACTCGTGACCTAATTCAAATTATATATAATGTTGAAATGTTAGGATTACAAGGTAATATTTTGTATATAAATTGCTTTAGGGATTAGTTGAACTTCATTGTTGCGATATTCCTGGAAATGTTGATCACTTGCAGTGTATTTTTCACATGGTTGAGGTGACACTGTGTTAGACTAGGTCATGTTTCCCTTATGTTAATATTCGTTATTAAATGTACTGTGTCTTTGGTGTTACTGTTCCACCAATGTTTATATAATTACTACTTAGGTTTATCCATTAATGTCAAGTTAGGATGTAAGCCAACATGTTGGTGATAGGGGTTATATTATTTGGGGGTGGGGAGGAAAACAACCATTAAGTGTGAAAACTTTAGGTCATTAAAGGCCCTACCAGCTTTATTAGTAGTGTATACAAGTATTTCGAAATATAATATTCACATTGTGTTATAGTCTTATTTAAGGTATTGTGAATTTGGTGTTCCTGTACTATCAATGATTGTAAATACTTTTTCCTCAAGTGACAAGATGAGTCAGGATATTTCCTACAATGAGGTTAATTAATGTTATGATTATTCAGATTGGTGAATGTGGGAATAGTTTCAATATGTGTGTGTGTGTGTGAGTGGGGGAAGAGGGTGGGATGCGTCTTAATACTGTATAATGCAGGTCTTAAATGATATGTTGTTAGTTGTGTTTTTGGTGCAATATTGTCATTAAGATTGGAATATTACTTTCTGTACTGGGACTTTTGTCCTTAGCCAATATCATGACCCATTTTATTATACTTTATACCTCCTTGTATTGTGCAATGTTTTAAATAAAATATAAAAAAACCTCATGGTGAGCAAAAACGCGTGACGCTTTAGACCACTAGACCACCACACAATCCTTACCATGAGGCGGGCCAAAACAGCATGGGTTCAACTCCTTGGCTAGTGCAGTCTTGTTATTGATCAATACCACTCGTCTCGTGGGAACAGTAAGAAAGCCTAAATGCAGTGGCGTCAGTCTCTGCCTTGGTCTCTGTTAGATCATTTCAGCGTCGTAGTGTATGAGATGGCTCTCTGTGGTACTCTCTAAGATACAGGTGTTGCTGGTGTTATCTCGGAGGCAAGCAATTTTTTTTATTCTTGAACAAGTGTGGGGAAGATTCCTCTCTCGTTCTCCTACGTAGATCTTGCTGCAACCCTTCGTAGTTTGGGGTATATACCAATTTTATTGTTAGGCGTGTTACAAGAGTCTTACTTCCTAGTTAGGTCTCTAATGGAGTACGTGGAAATGGAAGCATCGCGGATGATACTTTTAGAAAGGGCCTTCACTCACAAGCTACCTGGCTCGTGGCCTGATGAAAAAAGCTCTCGCTTCACATGGTGAGAGTCAGGGTTCGATTCCCGGCGGGGGTTGGAAACATTGGGCGTGTTTCCTTACACCTGTTGTCTATGTTCACACATCAGTAAAATGGGTACCTGTATGTTAGACGACTGGTGTGGGTCTCATCCTTGGATAAAATTGGCTTAATTTGCCCAAAATACTATACATAACAAGCGGCTTTCTAAATAGTAGTATGTCATTGATGTCAGTTAGGCTTGTATATCTTGCACATACTTGTTGAAATAAAGATATTATTATTATTATTATTATTATTATTATTATTATTATTATTATTATTATTATTATTATTATTATTATTATTATTATTATTATTATTATTATTATTATTATATGAACATTGACTTTGTTGGTGATGCTGCAAGCGGGGTTCAATGATAAACGTCTTTGTAGGCTTCTTACTTTATTTGCAAAGTCGTGGTGGGTACACAGGCTTATATGTTGAGTGCCCATGAACCGGCAGGGCCATCCCATGAGGGAGAAAGGGAGTAGGATTGACTGCTTCTAGGCCGCTGAGTGAGTTAGCGAGTGGGACCAGCGTCCCACTGACCTGGGCAGGCCTAGAGGGCAGCACCTGAGTGCCGCAAAATATGAACTAAGCTGGTAGACAGCATAGGCTGTCTGTGCAGACAGTACAGGCTGTTTACATATGCTAGGCCACCTACCTCGCATCATCCCGACGTGGCAATACTGGTGATAAAAAAAACTCGGTCTCTCTCGTAGGAACAGGGCACAGAACACAATAAAAACACGTATGTACATATGGACATGGAAAAATAACTTCCTACATGGAGGGAAGAAAAAAAACATGTGGGGTGTGCTGAGCATCGTGGTCATAGGCAGTGAGCGCCGATGGGCATCACTGCACACCTTCCTGCATCTGGACAGATACTGCAGCACAGGAGACATCGCTGCGGCTGAGCTGTGACGTAACAGGGTACGGTCTCCTCTAGAACGGTGAAGCAGTCATCGTAGGAGTCAGTGCAGGTTTCACTCAACCTGGGGCACGACATGCTGGTGTCCTCGAGTGAGGCATCATCAAAACTCGGCAACTGGGCAGGACTTCTGGCAATTGACTCAGGAGGACACTTCTTGACTGGTACTGTCGCTGGGCTGTCACTGCCGGCGAGCATGGAGTAAGTTGTGGAGCGAGTCGTGGCAGAGACGACTGAGCGAAACATCTGGGAGTCGTAACATCATACACCAGGCTGCAGTGAGCAAGCAAGCAGTCAAAGTGACATCTTCTTTGTGCAGGCTGCTCACCGAAGCTTGTGACACGAGGCTGACACAGCGCCTGCCGACAGGGCTAATTGCAGCTTGATGAGTGTCATTCTCTCAGCAGTTGAAGTTATAGTAGAGGTTAGTCTAAGCATCCCCAGACTTGTTTCTCTACATATAACTCCACTCTGAAGGTCTGGAGGTGAAGTGAAACAAATTTCGATGGGAATCATAGCAGGTACGATTCTGCAGAACATCTATGAGTGATGAACATAAGAGCTTTCTGTACAAGGGGCTCATACGCTCAGGGCTGACTAATATCAGCTGTCAAACGCGCTGGTCACACCGGGTGACAAGTAACACAGAGGTGCTACTCTGGGGTCTGGCCGCAGACCTGTGGTGGACACACAGCTGGGCTCAAGACCACACAGGACACAAGGAAAACTTTACACACACCCACGGTACAGTGAATTAGTACCCATTCCTGATAAAACTGCAAAGACTGTTGCCAATGCTTTCCATGAGCATATCATTCTCCGTCATACCTGCCCACGTGTCCTTCTGTCAGACAATGGGTCTGAGTTCATAAACGCCATAATGCAGGATCTTTGCTCCAGATTTAACATTCACCAAGCGCCAGTAGGGCCACGCCATCCTGCGAGTAATGGTCTTGCTGAACGTACAAATCGCAAAGTCCTGGAGGTGCTCAGGGTAACCGTCAATCCAAGTTGTACTACATGGGATGAGGCTATCCCAGATGTTCAGTGTACATTAAACTCCTTCTTCAACAGCTCGATTGGTGAGACACCTCATTTCGCTTTGTATGGCTATGACAAGCGCTTACCCTACGAAATTTTGTTTGCTCTGCCTCGACCTACTTACGACACTGATAACCCCAGTGTAGTAAAGATGCGGACCACGCAGCTTGTTTTCCAGCGGGTTCCAGAGAACCTTATGAAAGCTACTGATAGGTTCACGTCTGAACGCAATGCCCTCGCCAAGGAAATCAAAGTGGAACCAGGTTACAAAGTTATGTTATTATTATTATTATTATTATTATTATTATTATTATTATTATTATTATTATTATTATTATTATTATTATTATTATTATTATTATTATTCTATGTAATGTAATTCTACATTATTTAGTTTATAAGTGCATAGGTTATCTACATTCCCGAGAATCAGGACTCTGCTTTTTTCTCCATTGACTTTAATTTGCCACTTTTCGAGCCACTGATATAAATAGTCTTGAAGTCCAGTAATATCAACCCCCGAATCAATTACTGGGTCTATTTTTGAGTCGCTACCGAATTTACAAAGGTCACTATTTTTCTCCTCATCAAAGTCATTTACATAAATTATGAACAAAAAAGTGGCCTAAAATTGATCCTTGTGAAACACACTTGTGACTGGTTTAGAAAGACACGTAAGCAAACACTATAACATATTTATTAGAAAACGTTTCGGTGCTGGGACCTTGATCACGGTCCCAGGACCGAAACGTTTTCTAATAAATATGTTATAGTTTGCTTACGTTCTTTCTAAACCAACTTGTCGGTATTTATTACCAAGGTTTATACCACACTTGTGACTGTCTCCCATTCTGATCTTCTCCATTTATGCAGACTCTTTGCTGCCTTTTTGTCAGTATATATATGTCGTGCCGAATATGTAAAACTGGTCAATTAGAAAGAACTCATTTAAAATTAAGTCCATTCCAAAATTTTCTCTTATACGTTGAAAGATATATTTTTTTCATTAACGTTAATGTAATTTTTTTTAATTTTGCACCAAAAGGAACTTAGAAAACTTACCTAACCTTGTTATAACAAGAGCAATTTATTTTAGCCTAACCCAACTAAATATATTTTAGATTTGTTTACAATAATTTAATACTAAACGAACACAATAAAACATATTTTTTTCGTTAGGTTCAGAATGATTTTGGCGAAATTATTGCATACACAAATTTTCGTTTGTCTTATATGGCAAGATGAGCGTTGCTATTTAAGCCAAGATCGCAAATTCTGCCTATTCGGCACGACATATATATATATATATATATATATATATATATATATATATATATATATATATATATATATATATATATATATATATATATATATATATATATATATATATATATATATATATATACACACATATATATTTATATATATACACACACACACATATATATATATATATATATATATATATATATAAATTGTGGGACCCATAGCCTCGGAAAAGTGGATAAAAAGGCTTCAAGGATGAATATTTGGATTTCTTCCTGAAGCCGTTTGAATATTCCACTTTCCCTACCACCCCATCTTTTCATATTTTTTTTTTTTTACCAGTAGGAATATTTTATTACAAAATATGGTACAAAAGATTTAAGAAATACATTGTTGATATAAAGGTGGCATATACGGTACATGTTGTTACGTGTGTATCACCGATTATAGAGCGAAAATCTAATCCAGCTTCTCAGAGCTGGGGCGTGTGCCCAAAATACAGCAGGCATTACCCCTTTGAACAGCCGCACTGAGCCGCTGGAACAGAAAACTAGCTGCCCTGGGATCCCTAGTTACCCTGATGAATCTTTTTTCCACCTCCTTAAGGAATTTAGATGCACTCTTTCCCTCTGAGCTTTGGCAGCTGCCCCTCCTTCCTCCCTGGTGTATTGGAGATAGGTATCAGCCAAGGTAGATGCACATGTATAGTCCCACACCACCTACTTCCCATCTGTTCAGGCTTGAAGGGTGATACAATCTGGACGCTTTAGGCTGCCATCACATCTGCATAGCTGGGGTGACTCCCTTACTGCTGGGCATCCGGCTGTTGTGAGGCTCCTCTTGATAATGTTATTAACCTCCTTATGCCTTGCAATCTTTCTCTCGGATTTACGGCACAGAAGACCGTGGTACCCGAATCGGTCTGCTGCTTCACTGCCACAAATGCACCTGTGTTCGGCGAGAATAGGGGCGGCAAGTCGAAGGGCAACACTGATGCGGATGGTCTGTGGGTCGAGGCGTGTGCCATGGCTGGAGTTGGGAACAGCCAACAGAATATCCCCTGCATGATGTGCTCTCACTGCCAGGAGGCATGCTCTATCCTTCCCTGACACACTCTGAAGCATTATTGAGGCAATATTTTCCACTATTGGATCATCCCAGTGCGATTGTTTGTAGTTGTTGGAAGGAGCAGGTCTGGATTTAGAGCCCGTTAGATAATCCCAGATCATGGCTCCGTCAATTAACTTTTGGTTCTGGACTCCAATCTTGTCCCTAAGATGTTCAGAGAGAATCTCTGCTACAACCTCTCTGGATGCAATACATGAGGACAGAAAAGCAGGTAGCGCAATCTGTGATGACTTGCGGACACCAATGCCTCCTAGTCTGACTGGAAGTGTAGCTTGGTTCCACTGCCCGTCTTCTCGAGTAAGGTTAAGTACTTTCGTAAAAATCTGCCTCAGGATACTGTCATATTCGTGTAGTATAGGGTTATCATATGAAGGTGCACATCTTCGAAAATATGTCAACCTGGGCAGATTCAAGCACTTTGTGAGAAGTTACAAGGCATTGTGGGTGTCCAGATTGCCTATTGCATATATATATATATATATATATATATATATATATATATATATATATATATATATATATATATATATATATATATATATATATATATATATATATATATATATATATATATATATATATATATATATATATATATATATATATATATATATATATATATATATATATATATATATATATATATATATATACATATATTTCTTTCTTTCAACACACCGGCCGTATCCCACTGAGGCGGGGTGGCCCAAAAGGAAAAACAAAAGTTTCTCCTTTTACATTTAGTAATGTATACAGAAGAAGGGGTTACTAGCCCCTTGCTCCCGGCATTTTAGTCGCCTCTTACGACACGCATAGCTTACGGAGGAAGAATTCTGTTCCACTTCCCGATGGAGATAAGAGGAAATAAACAAGAACAAGAACTAGAAAGAAAATAGCAGAAAACCCAGGGGTGAGTATATATATGCTTGTACATGTATGTGTAGTGTGACCTAAGTGTAAGTAGAAGTAGCAAGACATACCTGAAATCTTGCATGTTTATGAGACAGACAAAAGACACCAGCAATCCTACCATCATGTAAAACAATTACAGGCTTTCGTTTTACACTCACTTGGCAGGACGGTAGTACCTCCCTGGGCGGTTGCTGTCTACCAACCTACTACCTAGGATATATATATATATATATATATATTTATATATATATATATTTATATATATATATATATATATATATATATATATATATATATATATATATATATATATATATATATATATATATATATATATATATATATATTGTAAATAAACACCAATATGGAGATAAAAAGTATGTCAACATAGTTATTGAACAAGCAAAGTTGGATAATACCTTTGTAACTACGGTGGTTACACCAGAAATTCACACCGGTATATCAAGTACAATATTCATAGCAGAATATTTACACCAAACCAAAACTTGAGTAATTTGTTCTTAAACAAACTAGAAACACTTATACGTATACTATCACTCAAGCCAGGAAGCAGTGCATATCATAGGAAAGAGTTAGAACCCATGGCAAGTGATTCCTGAAACGTACAGACCAGTGTGTTAACCACTCAGCCAGCCGGTTCTAATAAGATTCATCCAACTAGGTGTATTTCTATACACCATAGGGAGGTTAACATTGGCCACCACCGTGACCACAAATGCACTATTTCCCTTTCGCATTTATGGTCACATTGGTATCCATGCTAAATTTCTTATAGTGCAAAGAAATATAACTAGGTGGATAATGCACTAGCCTTTACGTTTAAAGATTCACTTGTCATGGGTATAATCCACACTTGCTTGGAGATTTGTTTGAAATTATGTGATTACGATTTCGTGAGTCAATAATGACTTAGAGTAGCACCCAATCCTACAGAATCCGACAGACAAAATTTTCTACAGACTTTTCTAGTTTTGTAACTGACTCGTATGGCTTATGGTGAGGCGAGCCTGTGTGATTGTAGGGAACTTACTGAAATAAGGGGTTAGTTAGGTAAAAGTGTACATTTTGTTTTATATTGAGTTTATGGTGTCGGTTATTCCACTTATTGATTAATGTACAGATTGTACGTTACCGATATATTTAACGTGAATGTACTTATCTTATTGTGACTTGGTCATATGTCAAGGTATATTATGTTGACATTGTATACCCGAAGAGATTGTTGATTTAATGTATGATTTTATAATATATTATGGACCCTGTTACAGGGGTCGCCTGCATATTATGTTCTTGTTGTGTTTTGGTGTACATGAGGTTGATTTCTTTTCCCATTCTTCTTAATGTTACGTTTTGTTATATGCGATATTTTTATAGTGAGTTTCTGTGTAACTTTTATTGTGCGTGTGAACGTTCAGTGTCGTGATAAGCTGTCCTGGGGGACTGAGTTTCATAATTTATTTATTTTAAATGTATATCAACCCTTGTTCGTTATGTTCGTTATTTATTGTATTTTAAATAAAATATAAAAAATAAAAAGGGATAAATAATTCTCTATTATTTCATAATTATCAATAAAACTTTCACTCCTTCATTCAATATATTCATTAAATAATAATCATTGGTGAGTAAAGCATTTATTTATTTTATTATTTTATTAAGTTAAATTATAAAGGTAAATTCACTAGAATACTTAAAAATATACTTGTAACATTTATCTGCAAATAAAACTATTCTCTTCCTTCCACTGTCACTCTTGCAGAATCTCTTGTAATCTTTACACTCTGCTTCAGACAGCTGTCGCAAGGCTTCTTGTAAAAAGATTCGGGCTTGCAGGGAGGCTGGTGACAGAGTGGATGGTGTTTGTGACTGCAGAATCTCACCAGAAGGATCTTGGTTTTCAACTGTCAGCTCTGTTCTATTGATGGAGGAGTTAGATCTCACCTGGTGGTAACTAGGGAACTCGATAAAGTTCTCATTTATTTGATAGTAGTAACATCTATGGATGCGCTATTTATTTTCTTCAGTTGTGTTTTCAGATCATCTAGATGGGTAGGTGTGGCGGTGAACACCAGATGACCGACGATTTTACTCGGTGGACGCTGACTGACACCTTCCACGCTGATTTTCATTGATTCAGTTGAATTCTTTGAATTCTTGAATTCTTGAATTCTTCAGTCTACAATGTCTGTAACAAATTAATGTAAAGTGCTACTATGGGAAACAGTAGCAGTAGGAGAGATATGCTAAATCCTTATATTTTCTTAGTTCGTAAACTCATCTTCCTTTCCTGGCTTTGCATTAAAGTTAGCATTGCTTAGTTATATCATTCTTTCAGTGTTACTCACCACCGAAAATTACATTTCATCCTCATGTTCACAGTTTGGAAGGGGATAATGTTTTAAGAAGCTTAAAACTCGCTGAAACTCTGGCTGGGTTTCAAAGTGACATAACAAAAGTTCTTTTTATTAGGATTCACTTGTTTTCTGAAACTCCTGAGGAATCGCTTTCTTTAACTATATAAAACCAAATTGTCTCATTCTCCTTTTGCTATTCCCTTGCTAGTTTTTTCTCCCTTTGTTATTCCCTTGCTAGTTTTTTCTCCCTTTGTTATTCCCTTGCTAGTTTCTTTTTTCTCCTTTTGTTATTCCCTTGCTAGTTTTTTCTTCCTTTGTTATTCCCTTACTAGTTTTTTCTCCCTTTGTTATTACCTTGCTAGTTTTTTCTCCTTTTGTTATTCCCTTGCTAGTTTTTCTCCCTTTGTTATTCCCTTGCTAGTTTCTTTTTTCTCCTTTTGCTATTCCCTTGCTAGTTTTTTCTCCCTTTGTTATTCCCTTACTAGTTTTTTGTCTCTTTGTTATTCCCTTGCTAGTTTTTCCTCCCTTTATTATTCCCTTGCTAGTTTTTTCTCCCTTTGTTATTCCCTTGCTAGTTTTTTTCTCCTTTTGCTATTCCCTTACTAGTTTTTCCCCCTTTGTTATTCCCTCGCTAGTTTTTTTCTCCCTTTGTTATTTCCTTGCTAGTTTTTTCTCTCTTTGTTATTCCCTTGCTAGTTTTTTTCTCCCTTTGTTATTCCCTTGCTATTTTTTTCTCCCTTTGTTATTCCCTTGCTAGTTTTCCTCCCTTTATTATTCCCTTGCTAGTTTTTTCTCCCTTTGTTATTCCCTTGCTAGTTGTTTTTTTCTCCTTTTGCTATTCCCTTGCTAGTTTTTTCTCTCTTTGTTATTCCCTTGCTAGTATTTTCCTCCCTTTGTTATTCCCTTGCTAGTTTTTTCTCCCTTTGTTATTCCCTTGCTAGTTTTTTCTCCCTTTGTTAATCCCTTGCTAGTTTTTTCTCCTTTTAATAAACGGTATTAGATCTTAGCAGAGCTGAAGGATTCTAAGACAGTTCCGGAAATACCCGTGTAGATGCTTGTGACTAACTACAACCTGTGTTCTTCCATAATGGACAAATAAACAGCTGAAATACGAAATACAGATATACAAGTCAATCACCAACTCGTGGAAGGAACTGCCTTATCTTCCAAATAAAAAAAATAGAGGGGTTATTTTCTCAGTAAAATAAAGTAAAAGGACACAAGTGCAACTAATGTGACATTTTATTGTGGCAACGTTTCGCTCTCCAGGAGCTTTGTCAAGCCGTTACAAACAATACATGGACACAAAGGGTATATATATAGGCTCAGAGTGAGGTGTAATACTAGTGGTAGTAGTAGTAGTAGTAGTGATATAAGTTGTTGTAGTAATAGTAGTAATACAATATGGTAGAGCAATTAACTTGCACATGAGTAAAAGGATATAAAAGCTATTACTTGGGTAACATAAAAATAGGTTAGACAAATATTTCTATTGGAGACTGGATAGAGAAGGCCTGTTTCAATGTTCATTCTCTGTAATGTGCTTTGTGTAGTATTAACAGGAGAGACTATGTGATGGCAGGGTTTACTGTTTTCAGGAGGATTCTTGCTAAGACTTCAGAGATGGTGAAGCTGCCTTTGTTTTGTTTAATTGTATTAGAAACAGCGATTAGTGAAGATTCAAGGCACTTGCGTCTGCGGAAATTAGTTTCTTTGATCACTAATTGGGCGTCCCTGAATTTCATGAGATGATTGGTGGAATTTCGGTGTTGTACACAGGCGTTGTTCAAGTTATCGTTCCTACATGCGTAAATGTGTTCATTGAGGCGGGTGTCGAGGTTTCTTGCTGTTTCACCTACATAAATCTTGTCGCAGCCTCCACAGGGTATAGTGTAAACCCCTGCATTGACTGGTTCGTGGTGCTTGGATTTTGTCCTGGTTAGATCCTTTATTGAAGTGCTGGAAGCGATGGCGACTCTGGTGTTAGCTTGTGAAAGTACTTTAGAAACGTTCAGTGCAACCTGGCTGTTGGGAAGAATTATAACTTTGTTGGGAGTGGTGTTGGTGCGTGGAGAATTAATGATCTGAAGAGCTCTTTTCTTGCAGTCTTTGATGAAAAAGGAAGGAAAATGTAAATCAGTGAAGGTTTGGTGAATGTATGTACATTCCTCGTCAAGAAACTCAGGACTACAAATTCGGTATGCTCTTAGGAAAAACCCGATGATGATGCCTCTTTTGGTCTTAGTATCTTGACTGGAATAGAAGTGTGTGAGATCATTTTTATTGGTAGGTTTCCGATAAACTTGAAATCTTAGGTTGTTGTCTACTTTGTGAATGAGGACGTCGAGGAAAGGTAGCTTGTCATTGGACTCTTCTTCTAGTGTAAACTGGATCGCCGGTTCAACTGCGTTGAGCCTTGCCTGAAGATTCCGTACATCAAAACGTTTGGGAGTTATTACGAGGACATCGTCGTAACGTAACCAAGTGACGCTTGAAGGGATGATGTTGGCGAAGTGTTCGGACTCTAGGTGTTCCATGTACAAGTTGGCTAGGACGGCACTGATAGGGGACCCCATTCCCATGCCGTAGGTTTGTTTGTAGAGCCTTTTATTGAAAGAAAAACAGTTTTAACACAGAGTTCAATCAAGAACAAAATCTCCGGGAGGTAGAGGAAGATTAAGGTCCTTGTTTTACGTCGTAGAACCTCGAAGGTACTTTTGTGAAAAAGTCACGTCCCCAACATTATCGTTACCACAGGAAAATGTTTGTCGAACTCCGACAAAGGAGGTGGAGTCGTCATACTCAACACCAGTGACTGCAACACCAAAATGATGGACCTTTAGAATAATCAGTCTACATACGAACCCATCAGCACACAACAGTGGGAGAAACTCACCGAAGATTTCCTATACAAAAGACAAATACTCAAACGCACTAGTGAAGGGAAGAAACTTCTGTAATTGATACCCAGCAACCCTAAACTAGCACACATGTAAGGTTTACTCAAGGCCCATAAACATAATATTCATCTCAGACCAATCACGTCAGGTATAGGCAGTGCACCACACAAACTAGCCGGAGTTCTTGCCAAACATCTTTCCTGCCTTCTGGGGACCATCAGCCCCGCTCATCTTAAACATTCAGGCGACCTTCTCAACCGCATCCGAAACCTCTCCATCCGTAACAAGAAACTAAGCAGTTTGGACGTGACTTCCCTCTTCACAAAAGTACCTACCACAAAAGCCATCGAGGTTCTACGACGTAAAGTCAATCAGGACCTTAATCTTCCTCTACCTCCCGGAGATTTTGTTGACTTGATTGAACTCTGTGTTAATTTCAACTGTTTTTCTTTCAATAACAGGCTCTACAAACAAACCTACGGCATGGGAATGGGGTCCCCCATCAGTGCCGTCCTAGCCAACTTGTACATGGAACACCTAGAGTCCGAACACTTCGCCAACATCATCCCTTCAAGCGTCACTTGGTTACGTTACGTGGACGACGTCCTCGTAATAACTCCCAAACGTTTTGATGTACGGAATCTTCAGGCAAGGCTCAACGCAGTTGAACCGGCGATCCAGTTTACACTAGAAGAAGAGTCCAATGACAAGCTACCTTTCCTCGACGTCCTCATTCACAAAGTAGACAACAACCTAAGATTTCAAGTTTATCGGAAACCTACCAATAAAAATGATCTCACACACTTCTATTCCAGTAAAGATACTAAGACCAAAAGAGGCATCATCATCAGGTTTCAGGTTTTTCCTAAGAACATACCGAATTTGTAGTCCAGAGTTTCTTGACGAGGAATGTACATACATTCAACAAACCTTCACTGATTTACATTTTCCTTCCTTTTTCATCAAAGACTGCAAGAAAAGAGCTCTTCAGATCATTAATTCTCCACGCACCAACACCACTCCCAACAAAGTTATAATTCTTCCCAACAGCCAGGTTGCACTGAACGTTTCTAAAGTACTTTCACAAGCTAACACCAGAGTCGCCATCGCTTCCAGCACTTCAATAAAGGATCTAACCAGAACAAAATCCAAGCACCACGAACCAGTCAACGCAGGGGTTTACACTATACCCTGTGGAGGCTGCGACAAGATTTATGTAGGTGAAACAGCAAGAAACCTCGACACCCGCCTCAATGAACACATTTACGCATGTAGGAACGATAACTTGAACAACGCCTGTGTACAACACCGAAATTCCACCAATCATCTCATGAAATTCAGGGACGCCCAATTAGTGATCAAAGAAACTAATTTCCGCAGACGCAAGTGCCTTGAATCAGCACTAATAGCTGTTTCTAATACAATTAAACAAAACAAAGGCAGCTTCACCATCTCTGAAGTCTTAGCAAGAATCCTCCTGAAAACAGTAAACCCTGCCATCACATAGTCTCTCCTGTTAATACTACACAAGCACATTACAGAGAATGAACATTGAAACAGGCTTTCTCTTTCCAGCCTCCAATAGAAATATTTGTCTAACCTATTTTTATGTTACCCAAGTAATAGCTTTTATATCCCTTTACTCATGTGCGAGTTAATTGTTCTAACATATTGTATTACTACTACTACTACAACAACTTATATCACTACTACTACTACTACTACTACTACTACTACTACTACCACTAGTATTGCACCTCACTCTGAGCCTATATATACCCTCTGTGTCCATGTACTGTTTGTAACGGCTTGACAAAGCTCCTGGAGAGCGAAACGTTGCCACAATAAAATGTCACATTAGTTGCACTTGTGTCCTTTTACTTTACATTTAAGTGTTTCTAGTTTGTTTAAGAACAAATTACTTAAGTTCTGTTGGCATGTAATGCAAATATATAAGAACATTAAAGTGGGTATAGATCTATCTATAATGTTGCAGTCTGACTTTCATCAGCAGGGAACGAATGTGATGTAAATAGAAATTCAGTAAATTAGCAGAAGACTGGAGGCTCTCTTTAAACTGATCTGGTGTTAGTCTCACTGAGAATGCGTGTCGCTCGTTCTCTGCAGTCACGTGTTAAGTGTAGGGCGAAATATAATGAGCTAAGTGAATGTGTGATGTATTACAGCTCCTCAGGAAACTGTAGGCTGTAAAAGTCCTCAACAAAGCTAACTCCAATGTAGCTAAAGTAGAGCCTTAAAATAATTTCGTTCTGCTTCTGATGGATGTGGTATATAACGTATCCACTATGCTTTAAAAAACAGCCATCAACTCTTCTACTAATGTTACAAATTTGGTGGCAAAACACAAGAGCGACTTTATAACTAACGCAACAGTATACGTAAGACCACGTGAGGGGTGGGGGTGACATGGGATGGGAAACGGTAAGTTATCTTGAGATTATTATTCTTAAGTACAAGAACTCCTCGCACCGCGATGACCATAAAAACGCCTGTGTTCAACACAGAGACGATGTTGGACACATAATGAAGTTCAGTGAGGCCACTTACGAACTCAAAAGTGTTCAGAAGTCACTTTAATTGAAGACAGTAACAATCTCTCAGAAGCCCAGTAGTTACACCTTTTCCAAACTGTTGATTAGTTTGATTCTGCCCATTTCTGAGATTGCTGTAACGTGATACCTGAGAACTACTCGAATATATGGAGGAGCACTGGCCCATGTAGACAAAGATGGGACACAGAAACAAGAGGTCACAATTGGAAGTTGAAGACTCAGATGAGTCAAAGGGATGTTAGGAAGTATTTCTTCAGTCATAGAGTTGCCAGGCAGTGGAATAGCCTAGAAAGTGACGTAGTGGCGGCAGGAACTATGTAGTTTTAAGGCGAGGTTTGATAAACCTCATTCAGCAAGGAGAGAGAGGACCTAGTAGCAAACAGTGAATATGCGGGGCCAGGAGCTATGAATCAACCCCTGCAACCACAAATAGGTGAATACAAATAGGTGAATACAGGTCCTTCTCAAGCCTATTTTATTTTACCACAGCTGTATTATTGTTATTACTACTACTGTATTGCAGCTTGCCAAGAACCCGTCACTAAATAATCGTTACTAATTTGTCTCTGTATTAGGACTGAAGAAGCTACGTGGCCAAGCATTTCCTTCAAGAAATGTTCCTCCACGTACATAACTGTCTATATCCACATCTTTTCTGTATAACCGTTCCATTTACTATAATAAGACATGAGTCTTATTATAAATGGAGCCATGGCTGATAAAAAGGCAACGAAAGAGTCTACATAAATGCCGTAAACTCAGAATTAGGTCGTCACAAGTGCGTTTCACTTTTTGTTCATTATTTATATAAATGACTTTGATGACGACAAAATAGTGACATACGTAAAATCGGTGGCGACTCAAAAATAGACCCAATAATGCATTAAGAGGATGATACCATTGAACTTCAGGATGATTTGAACCAGCTGCTATGGTGGCTTAAAAAATGGCAAATGAAAGTCCATGTAGAAAAAAGAAAGATCCTAATTCTTGGGAATGTAAATAACCCATCCACTTATCAATATACTAAATAATGTAAAGAAAAAGGACACAAGTGCAACTAATGTGACATTTATTGTGGCAACGTTTCGCTCTCCAGGAGCTTTATCAAGCCATTACAAACAATACATGGACACAGAGGGTATATAAAGGCTCTGAGTGAGGTGCAATGCTAGTGAGGTACCATTTCGATGTTCACTAGTGGTAGGAGTAGTAGTAGTAGTAGTAACAAAAATAATACAATATGGTAGAGCAATTAATTCGTACAAGAGTAAAAGGATATAAAAGCTATTACTTGGGTAACATAAAAATAGGTTGGACAAATATAGACTGGAAAGAGGCAGGTTTAGTCTCTGTAATGTGCTTTGTGTAGTATAACAGGAGAGACTATGTGATGGCAGGGTTTACTGTTTTCAGGAGGATTCTTGCTAAGACTTCGGAGATGGTGAAGCTGCCGTTGTTTTGTTTAATTGTATTCGAAACAGCGATCAGTGCTGATTCAAGGCACTTGCGTCTGCGGAAATTAGTTTCTTTGATCACTAATTGTGCGTCTCTGAATTTCATGAGATGATTGGTGGAATTTCGGTGCTGTACACAGGCGTTGTTTAAGTTGTCGTTCCTACATGCGTAAATGTGTTCATTGAGGCGGGTGTCGAGGTTTCTTGCTGTTTCACCTACGTAGATCTTGCCACAGCTTCCACAGGGTATAGTGTAAACTCCTGCATTGACTGGTTCGTGGTGCTTGGGTTTTGTCCTTTATTGAAGTGCTAGAAGCGATGGCGACTCTGGTGTTAGCTTGTGAAAGTACTTTTGAGACGTTTAGTGCAACCTGGCTGTTGGGAAGAATTATAACTTTGTTGGGAGCGGTGTTGATGCGTGGAGAATTAATGATCTGAAGAGCTCTTTTCTTGCAGTCTTTGATGAAAAAAGAAGGAAAATGTAACTCAGTGAATGTTTGGTGAATGTATGTACATTCCTCGTCAAGAAACTCAGGACTACAAATTCGGTATGCTCTTAGGAAAAACCCGATGATGATGCCTCTTTTGGTCTTGGTATCTTGACTGGAATAGAAGTGTGTGAGATCATTTTTATTGGTGGGTTTCCGATAAACTTGAAACGTTGCCACAATAAACGATAAACGTTGCCACAATAAATGTCACATTAGTTGCACTTGTGTCCTTTTACTTTACATATTGTCGGTAATTCTACCAACTTTATTACGTACTAAATAATATGGAATTAAATTACACAGAATATAAGTATGTCTTGTGAGTGCAAGCCCTTTCAAGAAGTAACATCTGCTTTGCTGTCATAGTCACGTCCTCCATTAGAGACTTAACTAGGAAGAAAGATCCCTGTGACACACCTAACAATAAAACTGGTATATACAACAAACCATGCTGGGGCTGCAGCACTGTCTACGTAGGAGAGAGTGGAATCTTCCCCACACATGTTCAAGAATACAAAAAAAAAAATGCATCCGAGATAACACCAGCAACTCCTGTGTCTTCGAGAGTACCACAGAGAGCCATCTCATACACTAGAACAACTCTGAAATTATCTGACAGCGACCAAGGCAGGGATTGACGCCACTGCATTTAGGCTTTCTTATTTGCTACTTTCAACATCACTGAACAAATGAATGACAAATATATCATCTAATAAACTTTGTCACACATTATACTGCAACTTGCTGCTCCTCGGTCGCCATTTAACACAGCAATTTGAAGACCTCATACTTTCACCTGACAATCATCAGTGATTTGTATTTTCCACTATTTATGCAGCGCAAGATCATTCTCTACTATCTTTAGGAGTAACCAAAGTCACTCCAGTAAAGATGTCTTGAGTGTATTCACTCGTGTTCTTTCATCCATATTTTAGAAATCAATATGTCTTCAATTTTCTAATGAATGCTCTCATTCAGGCACATGTTTAATACTGGTGAACATTAAAAGGGGGATTGAGACCTGCACTGATAAGTTATTTTACACCCATTGCCCCGGTTTATTTAGAATTTCTTCTTTGATTACTAAAAGATTTGTCTCTCTGCTTATCACAGCCATTTCAGTAAGCAGAGTAAGTAATATTTTTAAACGAGTTCTGCTTCAGTTGTCCTAGCTAGGCAGAGACTAACACATTACATATATATGCATTACATATAACAAATAAATAATTAATAGCATGAATTCTGGGTTGATCTGGAAAAGGTTAAAGAGAATTTGTTACGAAACTAATAGCAAATTTCAGTAATGTGCTGGAGAAGACATTCATAATTAACTGCATGACATTAAAGTCCTCATATTAATATATCATTAAAATATTAAATACATTAACTTTCATTTCCAGACCATCTATAATGCGTGAATTCATCTATAATGCCGCAGCATCATGGAAAAATACTTCTTTAAAAAAGAGCACTTCCTTAAATATTCTTTGGAAGTGCTGAATAGAGTATAGCTTTAATTATGAAAAAGTATTTAACAAGCATAAAGCATATTATGTACTGGCAACAAAATTAAAAAAAAAATAAAAAGGCGAGGCAGAGGGAGCTTTTAGGGACAAAATCTCGCTCCGCTGAAGACAGCTTCAACAGAAGCAACTTTTGTTGAGAGAAAACTTCCTATGAAACCAGTGTTTTTTTTTTTTCATGAGGTAAAGAGTCAGGCAGCCAGGTAGGTAGGTAGGTATAATGGTGGTAGGTTGACGGGGAGGTAGGAAGGTAGATAGGTAGGCAGGTAAATATGTGGGCAGGTAAATAGGTAGATAAGCTGGTAGGTAGGCGAGTACGATATGTAGGTAGGTGGACATGTAGATAGGAAAAAAGGTAGGGAAGGACTGAGGAAGAGAGAGAGGAAGAGAGGGAGGCAGGAAAGGTAGGTAGGTAGAAAGGAAATTATATAAATAATTACATAGGTAGTGAGGTAGATTGGTAGCTAGGTGGGTTGGCATGCACTTAGGAAACCAGGTAGGTAGAGATGATGGGACGTAGATAGGTAGTGAGGTAGGAAGATAGAGAGTTAGGTAAATAAGAATGAGAGACAAAAAGTGATAGAAATGGAGTGAGGGGGTGGGGGAGGAATAGAGAGAATATGCAGGAATGGAGGCTGGAAGAAAAGTTGAGAGGGATACCAAAAAAAATTGAAATTAACCAATTAAAATTAGAATTTTTAATTTCTCTGTTGATATTTCAATGTGGGGTTTACATATTATAAAATACTATTGCATATTACTGCATATTGCATTATTGCATATTACTGCATATTGCATTATTGCATATTACTGCATACTGCATTATTGCATATTGTATATTACAGCGGGTGATAAATGAAGATCAGAGAGGGAAGGAAGGCAGCATGAGAAGGTAGGAGGGACGGAGGTAGACTCTACAGGAAGTATAAGAGGCAGAGTGGCAGGAAGGGAGGCAATGAGAGGTCAGAGTAAGAAACAAGAAGGGATGGGAAGAATTTAGGACAACAAAGATGGATGATGGAAGAGATGCAGAGTGTGAGGGAAGGAAGGCGCAGAGTAAGAGGGAAGAATAGTGGGAGGAAGGAAGATAGAGAAAGGGATCTGGGAGAGGAGGAGGAAGATCGGATGAGAGGGAGGGAAGCTGCGTGTATCAAAGGACTTTTTTTTATCACAATATTCTGTACATAGTGGAAATAAAAACTACCGATATTTAACTATCATACTTCGTCACACAAAATGGAATAACTGCATCAAGTAGCAACACCCGTCAGCCTGACCTGAAAGACTTCAGCACGGTGATGAGCATGGGGGGGGGATGAAAAGGCAGAATAGAAGAGCCGATGGAGGCATGGGGGAGGAGGCCAGGGAGCGAGGTATGGTAGGAGGCCAGGGAGTGAGGTATGGTACGAGGCCAGAGAGCGAGGTATGGTAGGAGGCCAGAGAGCGAGGTATGGTAGGAGGCCAGAGAGCGAGGTATGGTAGGAGGCCAGAGAGCGAGGTATGATAGGAGGCCAGGGAGTGAGGTATGGTACGAGGCCAGAGAGCGAGGTATGGTAGGAGGCCAGAGAGCAAGGTATGGTAGGAGGCCAGGGAGCGAGGTATCATAGGAGGACAGGGAGCGAGGTATGGTAGGAGGCCAGGGAGCGAGGTATGGTAGGAGGCCAGAGAGCGAGGTATGGTAGGAGGCCAGGGAGCGAGGTATGGTAGGAGGTCAGGGAGCGAGGTATGGTAGGAGGCCAGAGAGCGAGATATGGTAGGAGGCCAGAGAACGAGGTATGGTAGGAGGCCAGAGAGCGAGGTATGGTAGGAGGCCAGGGAGCGAGGTATGGTAGGAGGCCAGAGAGCGAGGTATGGTAGGAGGCCAGAGAGCGAAGTATGGTAGGAGACCAGGGAGCGAGGTATGGTAGGAGGCCAGTGAGCGAGGTATGGTAGGAGCCCAGAGAGCGAGGTATGGTTGAAGGCCAAGGAGCGAGGTATGGTAGGAGGCCAGGGAGCGAGGTATGGTAGGAGGCCAGGGAGCGAGGTATGATAGGAGGACAGGGAGCGAGGTATGGTAGGAGGCCAGGGAGCGAGGTATGGTAGGAGGCCAGAGAGCGAGGTATGGTAGAAGGCCAAGGAGCGAGGTATGGTAGGAGGCCAGGGAGCGAAGTATGGTAGGAGGCCAGGGAGCGAGGTATGATAGGAGGACAGGGAGCGAGGTATGGTAGGAGGCCAGGGAGCGAGGTATGGTAGGAGGCCAGAGAGCGAGGTATGGTAGGAGGCCAGGGAGCGAGGTATGGTAGGAGGCCAGGGAGCGAGGTATGGTACGAGGCCAGAGAGCGAGGTATGGTAGGAGGCCAGAGAGCGAGGTATGGTAGGAGGCCAGGGAGCGAGGTATGGTAGGAGGCCAGGGAGCGAGGTATGGTAGGAGGCCAGAGAGCGAGATATGGTAGGAGGCCAGGGAGCGAGGTATGGTAGGAGGCCAGGGAGCGAGGTATGGTAGGAGGCCAGAGAGCGAGGTATGGTAGGAGGCCAGGGAGCGAGGTATGGTAGGAGGCCAGGGAGCGAGGTATGGTAGGAGGCCAGGGAGCGAGGTATGGTAGGAGGCCAGGGAGCGAGGTATGGTAGGAGGCCAGGGAGCGAGGTATGGTAGGAGGCCAGAGAGCGAGATATGGTAGGAGGACAGGGAGCGAGGTATGGTAGGAGGCCAGGGAGCGAGGTATGGTAGGAGGCCAGGGAGCGAGGTATGGTAGGAGGCCAGGGAGCGAGGTATGGTAGGAGGCCAGGGAGCGAGGTATGGTAGGAGGCCAGAGAGCGAGATATGGTAGGAGGACAGGGAGCGAGGTATGGTAGGAGGCCAGGGAGCGAGGTATGGTAGGAGGCCAGAGAGCGAGGTATGGTAGGAGGCCAGGGAGCGAGGTATGGTAGGAGGTCAGGGAGCGAGGTATGGTAGGAAACCAGAGAGCGAGATATGGTAGGAGGCCAGAGAGTGAGGTATGGTAGGAGGCCAGAGAGCGAGGTATGGTAGGAGGCCAGGGAGCGAGGTATGGTAGGAGGACAGGGAGCGAGGTATGGTAGGAGGCCAGAGAGCGAGGTATGGTAGGAGGCCAGAGAGCGAGGTATGGTAGGAGGCCAGAGAGCGAAGTATGGTAGGAGACCAGGGAGCGAGGTATGGTAGGAGGCCAGAGAGCGAGGTATGGTAGGAGCCCAGAGAGCGAGGTATGGTAGAAGGCCAGGGAGCGAGGTATGGTAGGAGGCCAGGGAGCGAGGTATGATAGGAGGACAGGGAGCGAGGTATGGTAGGAGGCCAGGGAGCGAGGTATGGTAGGAGGCCAGAGAGCGAGGTATGGTAGGAGGCCAGGGAGCGAGGTATGGTAGGAGGCCAGGGAGCGAGGTATGGTAGGAGGCCAGGGAGCGAGGTATGGTAGGAGGCCAGGGAGCGTGGTATGATAGGAGGACAGTGAGCGAGGTATGGTAGGAGGCCAGGGAGCGAGGTATGGTAGGAGGCCAGGGAGCGAGGTATGGTAGGAGGCCAGGGAGCGAGGTATGATAGGAGGACAGGGAGCGAGGTATGGTAGGAGGCCAGGGAGCGAGGTATGGTAGAAGGCCAAGGAGCGAGGTATGGTAGGAGGCCAGGGAGCGAGGTATGGTAGGAGGCCAGAGAGCGAGGTATGGTAGAAGGCCAAGGAGCGAGGTATGGTAGGAGGCCAGGGAGCGAGGTATGATAGGAGGACAGGGAGCGAGGTATGGTAGGAGGCCAGGGAGCGAGGTATGGTAGGAGGCCAGCGAGCGAGGTATGGTAGGAGGCCAGGGAGCGAGGTATGGTAGGAGGCCAGGGAGCGAGGTATGACAGGAGGCCAGGGAGCGAGGTATGGTAGGAGGCCAGAGAGCGAGGAATGGTAGGAGGCCAGGGAGCGAGGTATGGTAGGAGGCCAGGGAGCGAGGTATGATAGGAGGCCAGGGAGCGAGGTATGGTAGGAGGCCAGGGAGCGAGGTATGGTAGGAGGCCAGGGAGCGAGGTATGGTAGGAGGCCAGGGAGCGAGGTATGATAGGAGGGCAGGGAGCGAGGTATGGTAGGAGGCCAGAGAGCGAGGTATGGTAGGAGCCCAGAGAGCGAGGTATGGTAGAAGGCCAAGGAGCGAGGTATGGTAGGAGGCCAGGGAGCGAGGTATGGTAGGAGGCCAGGGAGCGAGGTATGATAGGAGGACAGGGAGCGAGGTATGGTAGGAGGCCAGGGAGCGAGGTATGGTAGGAGGCCAGAGAGCGAGGTATGGTAGGAGGCCAGGGAGCGAGGTATGGTAGGAGGCTAGGGAGCGAGGTATGATAGGAGGCCAGGGAGCGAGGTATGGTAGGAGGCCAGAGAGCGAGGTATGGTAGGAGGCCAGGGAGCGAGGTATGGTAGGAGGCCAGGGAGCGAGGTATGATAGGAGGACAGGGAGCGAGGTATGGTAGGAGGCCAGAGAGCGAGGTATGGTAGGAGGCCAGGGAGCGAGGTATGGTAGGAGGCCAGGGAGCGAGGTATGGTAGGAGGCCAGAGAGCGAGGTATGGTAGGAGGCCAGGGAGCGAGGTATGGTAGGAGGCCAGGGAGCGAGGTATGGTAGGAGGCCAGAGAGCGAGGTATGGCAGGAGGCCAGAGAGCGAGGTATGGTAGGAGGCCAGAGAGCGAGGTATGGTAGGAGGCCAGAGAGCGAGGTATGGTAGGAGGCCAGGGAGCGAGGTATGGTAGGAGGCCAGAGAGCGAGGTATGGTAGGAGGCCAGAGAGCGAGGTATGGTAGGAGGCCAGGGAGCGAGGTATGGTAGGAGGCCAGAGAGCGAGGTATGGTAGGAGGCCAGGGAGCGAGGTATGGTAGGAGCCCAGAGAGCGAGCTTACGAGAGGTTTTTACAAAGCAGAAGTGTTATAAGAAGAGCAGAGTATATGGAGAGTAAAAGAAAGGTGAAGAGAGTGGTGAGAGAGTGCAAAAGGAGAGCAGATGAAAGAGTGGGAGAGGCACTGTCAAGAAATTTTAATGAAAATAAGAAAAAATTTTGGAGTGAGTTAAACAAGTTAAGATTACGTAGAATGAAAGGGGGTAAAGCAGCTGGAACTGATGGGATCATGACAGAAATGTTAAAAGCAGGGGGGGATATAGTGTTGGAGTGGTTGGTACTTTTGTTTAATAAATGTATGAAAGAGGGGAAGGTACCTAGGGATTGGCGGAGAGCATGTATAGTCCCTTTATATAAAGGGAAAGGGGACAAAAGAGATTGTAAAAATTATAGAGGAATAAGTTTACTGAGTATACCAGGAAAAGTATACGGTAGGGTTATAATTGAAAGAATTAGAGGTAAGACAGAATGTAGAATTGCGGATGAGCAAGGAGGCTTCAGAGTGGGTAGGGGATGTGTAGATCAAGTGTTTACATTGAAGCATATATGTGAACAGTATTTAGATAAAGGTAGGGAAGTTTTTATTGCATTTATGGATTTAGAAAAGGCATATGATAGAGTGGATAGAGGAGCAATGTGGCAGATGTTGCAAGTATATGGAATAGGTGGTAAGTTACTAAATGCTGTAAAGAGCTTTTATGAGGATAGTGAGGCTCAGGTTAGGGTGTGTAGAAGAGAGGGAGAATACTTCCCGGTAAAAGTAGGTCTTAGACAGGGATGTGTAATGTCACCATGGTTGTTTAATATATTTATAGATGGGGTTGTAAAAGAAGTAAATGCTAGGGTGTTCGGGAGAGGGGTGGGATTAAATTATGGGGAATCAAATTCAAAATGGGAATTGACACAGTTACTTTTTGCTGATGATACTGTGCTTATGGGAGATTCTAAAGAAAAATTGCAAAGGTTAGTGGATGAGTTTGAGAATGTGTGTAAAGGTAGAAAGTTGAAAGTGAACATAGAAAAGAGTAAGGTGATGAGGGTATCAAATGATTTAGATAAAGAAAAATTGGATATCAAATTGGGGAGGAGGAGTATGGAAGAAGTGAATGTTTTCAGATACTTGGGAGTTGACGTGTCGGCGGATGGATTTATGAAGGATGAGGTTAATCATAGAATTGATGAGGGAAAAAAGGTGAGTGGTGCGTTGAGGTATATGTGGAGTCAAAAAACGTTATCTATGGAGGCAAAGAAGGGAATGTATGAAAGTATAGTAGTACCAACACTCTTATATGGATGTGAAGCTTGGGTGGTAAATGCAGCAGCGAGGAGACGGTTGGAGGCAGTGGAGATGTCCTGTCTAAGGGCAATGTGTGGTGTAAATATTATGCAGAAAATTCGGAGTGTGGAAATTAGGAGAAGGTGTGGAGTTAATAAAAGCATTAGTCAGAGGGCAGAAGAGGGGTTGTTGAGGTGGTTTGGTCATTTAGAGAGAATGGATCAAAGTAGAATGACATGGAAAGCATATAAATCTATAGGGGAAGGAAAGAGGGGTAGGGGTCGTCCTCGAAAGGGTTGGAAAGAGGGGGTAAAGGAGGTTTTGTGGGCGAGGGGCTTGGACTTCCAGCAAGCGTGCATGAGCGTGTTAGATAGGAGTGAATGGAGACGAATGATACTTGGGACCTGACGATCTGTTGGAGTGTGAGCAGGGTAATATTTAGTGAAGGGATTCAGGGAAACCGGTTATTTTCATATAGTCGGACTTGAGTCCTGGAAATGGGAAGTACAATGCCTGCACTTTAAAGGAGGGGTTTGGGATATTGGCAGTTTGGAGGGATATGTTGTGTATCTTTATACGTATATGCTTCTAAACTGTTGTATTCTGAGCACCTCTGCAAAAGCAGTGATAATGTGTGAGTGTGGTGAAAGTGTTGAATGATGATGAAAGTATTTTCTTTTTGGGGATTTTCTTTCTTTTTTGGGTCACCCTGCCTCGGTGGGAGACGACCGACTTGTAGAAAAAAAATATATATATATATATATATATATATATATATATATATATATATATATATATATATATATATATATATATATACATATATATATATACATATATATATATATATATATATATATATATATATATATAGGTAGTAGGTTGGTAGACAGCAACCACCCAGGGAAGTACTACCGTCCTGCCAGATGACTGTGAAACAAAAACCTGTAACTGTTTTGCATGATGGTAGGATTGCTGGTTTCTTTTTCTGTCTCATAAACACGCTAAGATAACAGGGATATCTTGCTACTCCTACTTACACTTTGGTCACACTTCACAGACACGCACATGCATATATATATATACATACATCTAGGTTTTTCTCCTTTTTCTAAATAGCTCTTGTTCTTTTTTATTTCTTCTATTGTCCATGGGGAAGTGGAAAAGAATCTTTCCTCCGTAAGCCATGCGTGTCGTATGAGGCGACTAAAATGCCGGGAGCAATGGGCTAGTAACCCCTTCTCCTGTATACAATTACTAAAAAAGAGAAGAAGAAAAACTTTATAAAACTGGGTTGCTTAAATGTGCGTGGATGTAGTGCGGATGACAAGAAACAGATGATTGCTGATGTTATGAATGAAAAGAAGTTGGATGTCCTGGCCCTAAGCGAAACAAAGCTGAAGGGGGTAGGAGAGTTTCAGTGGGGGGAAATAAATGGGATTAAATCTGGAGTATCTGAGAGAGTTAGAGCAAAGGAAGGGGTAGCAGTAATGTTAAATGATCAGTTATGGAAGGAGAAAAGAGAATATGAATGTGTAAATTCAAGAATTATGTGGATTAAAGTAAAGGTTGGATGCGAGAAGTGGGTCATAATAAGCGTGTATGCACCTGGAGAAGAGAGGAATGCAGAGGAGAGAGAGAGATTTTGGGAGATGTTAAGTGAATGTATAGGAGCCTTTGAACCAAGTGAGAGAGTAATTGTGGTAGGGGACTTGAATGCTAAAGTAGGAGAAACTTTTAGAGAGGGTGTGGTAGGTAAGTTTGGGGTGCCAGGTGTAAATGATAATGGGAGCCCTTTGATTGAACTTTGTATAGAAAGGGGTTTAGTTATAGGTAATACATATTTTAAGAAAAAGAGGATAAATAAGTATACACGATATGATGTAGGGCGAAATGACAGTAGTTTGTTGGATTATGTATTGGTAGATAAAAGACTGTTGAGTAGACTTCAGGATGTACATGTTTATAGAGGGGCCACAGATATATCAGATCACTTTCTAGTTGTAGCTACACTGAGAGTAAAAGGTAGATGGGATACAAGGAGAATAGAAGCATCAGGGAAGAGAGAGGTGAAGGTTTATAAACTAAAAGAGGAGGCAGTTAGGGTAAGATATAAACAGCTATTGGAGGATAGATGGGCTAATGAGAGCATAGGCAATGGGGTCGAAGAGGTATGGGGTAGGTTTAAAAATGTAGTGTTAGAGTGTTCAGCAGAAGTTTGTGGTTACAGGAAAGTGGGTGCAGGAGGGAAGAGGAGCGATTGGTGGAATGATGATGTAAAGAGAGTAGTAAGGGAGAAAAAGTTAGCATATGAGAAGTTTTTACAAAGTAGAAGTGATGCAAGGAGGGAAGAGTATATGGAGAAAAAGAGAGAAGTTAAGAGAGTGGTGAAGCAATGTAAAAAGAGAGCAAATGAGAGAGTGGGTGAGATGTTATCAACAAATTTTGTTGAAAATAAGAAAAAGTTTTGGAGTGAGATTAACAAGTTAAGAAAGCCTAGAGAACAAATGGATTTGTCAGTTAAAAATAGGAGAGGAGAGTTATTAAATGGAGAGTTAGAGGTATTGGGAAGATGGAAGGAATATTTTGAGGAATTGTTAAATGTTGATGAAGATAGGGAAGCTGTGATTTCGTGTATAGGGCAAGGAGGAATAACATCTTGTAGGAGTGAGGAAGAGCCAGTTGTGAGTGTGGGGGAAGTTCGTGAGGCAGTAGGTAAAATGAAAGGGGGTAAGGCAGCCGGGATTGATGGGATAAAGATAGAAATGTTAAAAGCAGGTGGGGATATAGTTTTGGAGTGGTTGGTGCAATTATTTAATAAATGTATGGAAGAGGGTAAGGTACCTAGGGATTGGCAGAGAGCATGCATAGTTCCTTTGTATAAAGGCAAAGGGGATAAAAGAGAGTGCAAAAATTATAGGGGGATAAGTCTGTTGAGTGTACCTGGTAAAGTGTATGGTAGAGTTATAATTGAAAGAATTAAGAGTAAGACGGAGAATAGGATAGCAGATGAACAAGGAGGCTTTAGGAAAGGTAGGGGGTGTGTGGACCAGGTGTTTACAGTGAAACATATAAGTGAACAGTATTTAGATAAGGCTAAAGAGGTCTTTGTGGCATTTATGGATTTGGAAAAGGCGTATGACAGGGTGGATAGGGGGGCAATGTGGCAGATGTTGCAAGTGTATGGTGTAGGAGGTAGGTTACTGAAAGCAGTGAAGAGTTTTTACGAGGATAGTGAGGCTCAAGTTAGAGTATGTAGGAAAGAGGGAAATTTTTTCCCAGTAAAAGTAGGCCTTAGACAAGGATGTGTGATGTCACCGTGGTTGTTTAATATATTTATAGATGGGGTTGTAAGAGAAGTAAATGCGAGGGTCTTGGCAAGAGGCGTGGAGTTAAAAGATAAAGAATCACACACAAAGTGGGAGTTGTCACAGCTGCTCTTTGCTGATGACACTGTGCTCTTGGGAGATTCTGAAGAGAAGTTGCAGAGATTGGTGGATGAATTTGGTAGGGTGTGCAAAAGAAGAAAATTAAAGGTGAATACAGGAAAGAGTAAGGTTATGAGGATAACAAAAAGATTAGGTGATGAAAGATTGAATATCAGATTGGAGGGAGAGAGTATGGAGGAGGTGAACGTATTCAGATATTTGGGAGTGGACGTGTCAGCGGATGGGTCTATGAAAGATGAGGTGAATCATAGAATTGATGAGGGAAAAAGAGTGAGTGGTGCACTTAGGAGTCTGTGGAGACAAAGAACTTTGTCCTTGGAGGCAAAGAGGGGAATGTATGAGAGTATAGTTTTACCAACGCTCTTATATGGGTGTGAAGCGTGGGTGATGAATGTTGCAGCGAGGAGAAGGCTGGAGGCAGTGGAGATGTCATGTCTGAGGGCAATGTGTGGTGTGAATATAATGCAGAGAATTCGTAGTTTGGAAGTTAGGAGGAGGTGCGGGATTACCAAAACTGTTGTCCAGAGGGCTGAGGAAGGGTTGTTGAGGTGGTTCGGACATGTAGAGAGAATGGAGCGAAACAGAATGACTTCAAGAGTGTATCAGTCTGTAGTGGAAGGAAGGCGGGGTAGGGGTCGGCCTAGGAAGGGTTGGAGGGAGGGGGTAAAGGAGGTTTTGTGTGCGAGGGGCTTGGACTTCCAGCAGGCATGCGTGAGCGTGTTTGATAGGAGTGAATGGAGACAAATGGTTTTTAATACTTGACGTGCTGTTGGAGTGTGAGCAAAGTAACATTTATGAAGGGATTCAGGGAAACCGGCAGGCCGGACTTGAGTCCTGGAGATGGGAAGTACAGTGCCTGCACTCTGAAGGAGGGGTGTTAATGTTGCAGTTTAAAAACTGTAGTGTAAAGCACCCTTCTGGCAAGACAGTGATGGAGTGAATGATGGTGAAAGTTTTTCTTTTTCGGGCCACCCTGCCTTGGTGGGAATCGGCCGGTGTGATAATAAAAAAAAAAAATATATATATATATATATATATATATATATATATATATATATATATATATATATATATAACATACACACACACACACACACACACACACACACACACAGACACACACACCTTGGATCAAATTGTAGTGCAAGCTGGACTCCAAGATATTGTCCAGTGTGGGTAGATTGGTAAAGCACTGCGTACCTTGTTCCAAGGTTCGTAGGTTCGAGTCTCCTTCAGCCAGAGATCAGTGTTTGTGTATATTTCGCCTGCTCTTGCGAATTCCTTGTATATATATAGATATATATATATATATATATATATATATATATATATATATATATATATATATATATATATATATATATATTCAAACTTGATTTTAGAAATACCTTTAATATGGTGAAGAGAGATGCTGTCTTGCCAGCTGTTCAGGATTGGTTCCCCAGTCTTTTTCCTTTCATTTCAGCAGGCTACAGCAAACCCTCAATTCTTTTGTTTGGAGAACATGAAATTCAATCATCAGAGGGTGTTCAGCAGGGTGACCCACTCGCTCCACATCTTTTCTGCTTGGCAATAAGAGAACTAACTTCCAGCCTATGCAGTGAGCTCAATATCTGGTACCTGGATGACGGCACTCTGGCAGGTACTGAAGAGTTCCTGGTGGGGGACCTACAACTGGTAAAAACACAGGGAGAAGACTTGGGACTCATCCTGAATCCCTCCAAGTGTGAAATCATCACAGCGAACCAGGAAATAATCAATGCTGTGAAGAATCCTCTACTACCACTCATTCCAAGAGTACCCTCTTGGGAGAACCGCTGGGTCACCAGGCCATTGACACTGTCCTCAGGGACAAATTGAATGACCTGATGAGAATGGAGGAGAGAATAAACGATCATGATGCCCATGATGCTCTGTATCTCCTCACAAGGTGTCTTACTATGCCAAGACTCACTTACTTCCTGAGGTGTGCACCCTCTTTTGACAACCCAACACTCGATGAATTTGATGCACACCTGAGATCAACTTTTAAGAATGCACTGAACCTGTCAATAGAGGATGAGCAATTGGATCAGGCAACCCTCCCAGTGCGACTGGAAGGTATAGGGGTGCACAAAGCAACGCATGTTGCTTTACCTGCTTTCCTGTCTTCGTGTTTGGCTTCCAATGCATTAATCAAGAAGATAGTTCCCGAACGTTTGAGAGACGTGATAGGAGATCAAGACCCCAGGTTTACTGAAGCAGCGATTCGGTGGGACACGCTTACAGACTCCTCCAGCAGACCATCTCCTCCCAAAGAGCACAAACAGTCCCACTGGGACAAACCAATCATGGAAAAAATCGCCAACACAATGTTCTCCAATGCTTCAGTTAAGGACAAAGCTCGTCTCCTGGCAGTGAAGGCACCACACTCAGGAGATTTCCTGTTAGCTGTTCCCAATTCCTCTCTGGGCACCCGTCTCGACCCACAGGCCGCTCGGATTGGTGTTGCTCTTCGCCTAGCCGCCCCCATCCTCACCGAACATAGGTGTATTTGCAGCAGGGCGACAGCTAATCAATTCGAACTTCATGGTCTCGTGTGTCACACAGCAGAAGGGAAGCATGCCAGACATGAGGAGGTCAATGACATCATAAAGAGAAGCCTCGCCACAGCCCGCTGCCCAGCTCAACAGGAACCCCAAGTACAGAGGTCTGATGGAAGTCAAAAGCGTCCTGATGGAGCCACTATGCTACCCTGGAAGGATGGAAAGCAGATTGCCTGGGACTACACATGTGCCGCCACATTGGCAGATACCTACTTGCCGTACTCCGTAGTGGAAGGGGGTGGAGCTGCCAGCCACAGGGAGACCCAGAAGATCTGAAAATATGAAGACCATCCTCCTTGCTATAACTTCATTCCAAAAGGGTCGAAGACCCTTGGAGCATGGGGTAAGTGTGCTCTAAAGTTCCTCAAAGAGCTGGCTGAAAAGCTCATCATAGAAACCAAGGACCACAAGGCGACCAGCTTCCTCTTTCAGAGACTCAGTGTTGTGATCCAGAGAGGAAATGCCTGCAGCATTCTGGGCACGCGGCCCACCACAGGGGAGCTGGACTAAGTATTCGAGATGTAGCTCTGAGTTACCTGTGTTGTTTAACTTTCTGTTGTATTTTTGTGAATGTTTGGCCAATGTATTTTGTCTTTAAATAAAACATACTTGATACATATATATATATATATATATATATATATATATATATATATATATATATATATATATATATATATATATATATATATATATATATATATATATATATATATATATATATATATATATATATATATATATATATATCTATATATATATATATATATATATATATATATATATATATATATATATATATATATATATATATATATATATATAAGTATATATATATATATATATATATATATATATATATATATATATATATATATATATATATATATATATATATATATATCTAATCTCACTCACTGCTTAGCCTCCCACCTGGTAGAGTGGAAGAGAATGAGCCACGCTGGTCGGCGCTAACACTCGCTCGGGACCCCTCCCAGATATGCCAATATGTACCCAGAAGAGAGCAACCTACGCTGCCTGACAATGCTCACTCCGGGACCAACTCCCAATGCCTATTCTGCACATCCCACCCTTCGACCGTACATGCCGCCGCTGTTTATACATTACTTCTCACTAAGTGGACCGCCTTTCACACACATGTGCACACACATACACATACAAACACACATACACACACACACACATATACACACACACACACACACATACACACACACACACACACACACACACACACACACACACACACACACACACACACACACACACACACACACACACACACACACACACACACACACACACACACTCACACACACACACATCCAAGGGAATAAGCTATGCAGCCAGATATTCCCCTGTCTTGTACACCACCCCCTTCGGTCATATTTTTTTTCTTCTCCATACCCAAACCAGGTGCCCCTTGCTCCTTGTAGTTCCTCGTAGCACGACAATTCCCCAATCTTTGTACGCCACCTCATTGGCTATGCTGGCACCTGTTTATAAAGTAATTACTTCTTAGTAATTCCTGGAGATTCACAGCTCTTATGCCATATTTACTGATCATATCTCTTTCTCCCTGCTTAGTAACACAAAAATAAGCCTGACTATCCCCTTGGAGGATGATAAACATACTAAACTTTGTATCCTGGCAGATGAACCCATGGAGTGCTCCATTATCGCCAACATTCCCACGCTCATTATCATTCATTAAAAACAAAGTGGGGGAAACATCACCATCCTCACGTAGCCCATGACTTATTGATTCCAGAGTGCTTCCCCACACGGTAATGAAAAGGAGGGGAATTCCCTCATCCCAGTCCTTCTGGTACTGGGTAAAACAAACATGCATTGCCCTGAGAGACTGGGAAAACCATGGTGCTTTTCTTCGACTCTTAGGATGATATACATTGGTAAATTTAACCTCAAGTAGGCCTCTCAAAACTACATGACATTTCATAAAATATGACTTCTGGGTGATTTGTGCAAAGCCTAAGAGACAAAAATGTTTCACCAGAAATCTCAAAACCACACACACAAAATTATTCAGAAAGGGTATAGACTCTGGTAACCTGTTAGAAAAGGAATTTATTAATAAACACTGATTATTTAACTCTCCCGTCTTAACACTGAAATGCCGTTCCTTCAGAATCTGTAAAATATACTGACAAAGACACTTTAATAGTTCTGCCACGTCCACGTAAGCACAGGTCCTCTTAAAAAGAGTCTTGCTCATTTGATCAACTCTGCAAAATAAACACTTGGTAAATTTGGGAACCACATCCTCCGCAACAGCTGATAAATGAATAGCGTTCAAGAGGTCACAACCTTCCTGGGCCTCACTCAGCTGCCGCAGAGTCAGGAGATTTTTTCCCACATCAGCACCAAGACCACTACTCCAACCGAGTTCCGGTTGAGCCGGTTCAGCACTGCTCCGAGTCTCCTGCAGGTCAGACTCATTGAACAGGCTCCCCAGTTAAGAACATAAGAACATAAGAAAGGAGGAACACTGCAGGAGGCCTGTTGGCCCATACTAGGCAGGTCCTTTACAATTCATCCCACTAACAAAACATTTGCCCAACCCAATTTTCAATGCTACCCAAGAAATAAGCTCTGATGTGAAAGTCCCACTCAAATCCAACCCCTCCCACTCATGTACTTATCCAACCTAAATTTGAAACTACCCAAAGTCCTAGCCTCAATAACCCAACTAGGTAGACTGTTCCACTCATCAACTACCCTATTTCCAAACCAATACTTTCCTATGTCCTTTCTAAATCTAAACTTATCTAATTTAAATCCATTACTGCGGGTTCTCTCTTGGAGAGACATCCTCAAGACCTTATTAATATCCCCTTTATTAATACCTATCTTCCACTTATACACTTCGATCAGGTCTCCCCTCATTCTTCGTCTAACAAGTGAATGTAACTTAAGAGTCTTCAATCTTTCTTCATAAGGAAGATTTCTAATGCTATGTATTAATTTAGTCATCCTACGCTGAATGTTTTCTAACGAATTTATGTCCATTCTGTAATATGGAGACCAGAATTGAGCTGCATAATCTAGGTGAGGCCTTACTAATGATGTATAAAGCTGCAGTATGACCTCTGGACTTCTGTTGCTTACACTTCTTGATATAAATCCCAGTAATCTATTTGCCTTATTACGTACGCTTAGGCATTGCTGTCTTGGTTTAAGGTTGCTGCTCACCATAACCCCCAAGTCCTTTTCGCAATCTGTATGGCTAAGTTCTACATCATTTAACTTATAAGTACTAGGGTTATGGGCACTCCCGAGCTTCAGAACCTTGCATTTATCTACATTGAACTGCATCTGCCACTTTTCTGACCAAGAATAGAGTTTGTTTAAATCCTCCTGAAGTTCCATAACATCTACGTTTGAATCAATTATCCTACCTATCTTTGTGTCATCGGCGAATTTGCTCATATCACTAGTAATTCCCTCATCAAGATCATTGATATATATTATAAACAACAACGGGCCCAAGACTGATCCCTGTGGAACGCCACTTGTTACAGATCCCCACTCGGATTTAACCCCATTTATGGACACTCTCTGCTTCCTGTCAATGAGCCATGACTCGATCCACGAGAGCACTTTTCCCCCAATGCCATGAGCTGCCACTTTCTTTAACAGTCTTTGGTGCGGAACTCTATCAAAAGCCTTACTAAAATCTAAGTAAATAATATCAAATTCTTTATCGTGGTCAACAGCCTCAAAAGCTTTACTGAAGAAAGTTAATAAATTAGTTAGACAAGACCGGCCTCTTGTGAATCCATGCTGAGTATCATTAATCAAGCTATGCTTATCGAGATGGCTTCTTATAATCTCAGCTATAATTGACTCTAGTAATTTGCCTACAATTGAGGTCAGGCTTATTGGGCGGTAATTTGACGGTAACGACTTGTCCCCTGTTTTAAAAATAGGAATTACATTAGCCATCTTCCACATATCAGACACTACACCTGTTTGAAGAGATAAATTAAAAATATTAGTTAATGGTTCACAGAGTTCCATTTTGCATTCCTTAAGAACCCTTGAAAAAACCTCATCAGGACCCGGCGACTTATTTTGCTTCAGTCTGTCTATCTGCTTCACAACCATCTCACTAGTGACTGTGATGTTAAATAATTTATCCTAGCCCACTATAAAAATTAATTACTGGAATATTGTTAGTGTCTTCCTGTGTAAAAACTGAGAGAAAATAATTATTTAAAATCGAGCACATTTCATTCTCTTTGTCAGTAAGGTGCCCATAGTTATTTTTAAGGGGACCTATCTTATCTCTAACTTTTGTTCTATAGACCTGGAAAAAACTTTTTGGGTTAGTTTTAGAATCCCTAGCAACTTTAATTTCATAGTCCCTTTTAGCTTTTCTTATCCCCTTTTTAATGTCCCTCTTAATGTCAATATACTGATTCATAAGATGATCCTCACCTCTTTTGATACGCCTATAAATTCCTTTCTTATGCCCTAGTAGATATTTGAGCCTATTATTCATCCATTTTGGGTCATTTCTATTTGATGTAATTTCTTTATATGGGATAAACGCTCTTTGAGCAGCATGTATAGTGTTCAGAAAACTGTCATATTGATAGCTCTCTTCGTTACCCCAGTCACCAGATGATAAGTGTTCTCTAAGCCCATCGTAATCTGCTAAGCGAGAATCTGGGACTGTTACTGAGTTATCGCTACTATCGTACTTCCATTCAATGCTAAATGTAATTGATTTGTGGTCGCTAGCACCCAGTTCCTCTGAAATTTCTAAATTATTAACAAGGGATTCATTGTTTGCCATAACTAAGTCAAGCAGGAATCCGGTGTAGGTGTCATCCGACACTGGCAATACACCCCTGCGAAGCAAGGTGTATGTGCTACAAGTGTCCCTCAAAGACATAACACCTGTGACCCTACCTTCATTTTGGTTTAAGGCCAGAGTAGACTGACTTGAATAGACCTTCATCCGAGGGTCTAAGAGAGCTGGTCTTCTTTGGATACCTTGGGGCAAGACTGCAATGCAAGCAACATCATGTGTAACTGGTGTATTTACTGGAGAAGCATCTGCTGCAGCTTGGTCCATAAGCATCTTTCGACAATATGGCTGAAGGTGGCCCTGTTTATTGCAATATGCACAGTGGTAAGGTTTAAAAGCCCCCTGCACGCTTGACATAGGCTGGGGCCCATGATCTTGGGAAACTGGACTCTTTCTACCTGTCCCCGGTAGTCCTGGACCTGTGACAACTGACTTAAAACCTTCTCGGGTAGGTACTGGAAAATTAGGCTTATTAAAACTCTGGTGGTTATTAGGCTGGTAAATGGGTGGCTTAAACTTCTGAAATTTCTTATTTCTATTGGTGGGTGGAGAAAACTTACCATTATTAGTATGTGGGGGGTGGTAACTACTACCAAATTTTTGGTTAGCTAAAAATCTGTCACCCAGCTCTAAAGCATTATTAAAATCATCAAGATCCTTCTCCTCAAGATATGCCTTAAGGTCAGAAGGAACATTTCCCAAAAGATCCACTAACAAAATTAAGGTAATTACACTTTCATAATTGCCTACCACCCCCTTTGAGCGACACCACCTATTTAGAAGTGACATCTTCTCCTTACCATATTCCACCAAAGACTGCCCAAAAGACTGTCCTCTAAATTTCTGCCGGTACCTTTCCAGCAACATTTGATAAGCCAGTAAAACTACCTCTTTTAGCTTATGATAATCAGAAAAGGCAGATCCTTCTAAAGAACTAATAGCCTGTAACCCTTTACCAACTAATTGGGTTCTTGCTAATGTCGCCCATTCCTTTTTCCGGCCAAACTTGGGATTTGGCCGTACTTTCAAATAACAGAAAAAACTGGTCTGGGTCTTTCTCTAGGAATTTGGGCACAAATTTTATGGCTTTATCCAAATGAAAAACATCTACCCTTGTGTCTGTGTCTGGGTGAGAAGCAAGCTGCCTCTCTTTAGCTCTTTCTTGAGCCCTAAGCTCCTCTAAGGCTCTCTGTTCCTGGATCTTTGTATGCTCAATCCTTAACCGTTCATTTTCTTCCGCAACTAGGGCTAATTTCATTCATAAAATTTCTACTTCCTTATCCAGGTCCCTAAAATGGGAATTTGATTCAATGTCACCTTCCAAATACATGTCATCCCCAGAATTTTCACTAGTGTCAGCCATTTTGGGAAACAATAGCACCAAATCTTGCTATTAGCCACAGAACTTACTGATGTAAAATGATAAAGCACATAGCAAAGTACATACACTGAAATAGTATATTCACAAGGAGTGATTATCATGTGACTCCCCAAAATTAAACAGGATTGCACACAAGAAAATCCTGGGAGAAAAAAATGGAGCTACTGCACCTGCAAAGGAAAATTATTCCCAGAAATTTAGGTAAACATAATCCCTTAAAAATCAGCAAGATTGTACCTGCAAGGGTAAATTATGCACAAACTATCAGGTATTAATAACACCCCAAAAATCAACAATATTGCACAGAAAGGTAAATTATTCACAGAGTATTAGTTAATAATAAAACCCTAAAAACCAGCAATATTGCAAAAAAGGTAACTTATTATTTTAGTGTGAGTGTTATAGTGAATGCTTCCTCTGACCAACCCAGTAAAGAATGGTTATTTATTTTCCAGGTTGCAAACTTGAATTACCATATAAAATTTGATAATTCTCCCATATACAGGCCCCCATGTTATGCAGAAATGTGGGATAGCTGGGGGCTTGAACCTTGTCTAAGGGCAAAGGTAAAAGTTACACACATCTCAAGCATAAACAGGCAGCCCGGGGCTATCCCAGTCAAAACAGAAAGCGCTAAACCAGTATGTGTTACTTCAATGGGTTGGTTAACAGAGGGTTAGGCAAAAATCCCAGTTAGGAAAATATATCTATTTATTCAACATAACACTATATACACACTCTAGAAAAACCTTAATCTTAAACACCCAAATGAGGGTACACAAGAAACAGCTGGCTGGAGGTCCAGCCACCATAATCACTAGGCCTAGTCAGCACCAGGCCGTCACTACTCCACTACAAACCTCATTTCTTATTTCCTCACTCATCTCACAGCACCCTGACCATGTCAGAGCCTAGGTGGGCATACAGGTAAGCCATAGAAGAGCCTATGGTTTGAATTTGCTAAACAAAAAGAGTACACAACTACAAACTTAGCTTAAACACACAGCATCTCCGACGCCAGCCTCCACACCATGCTGCCTCCACGTGACTGCCCCCAGCCACGCTTACCCAGCATACCCAAACATAGTTGGAAAATAAATCCCTAGCAGGATTTCTTTATAATTATAGTTTAACCTACTTTACAGTACCCCCAAAAGCACATTATGAATTATAAAATTATTCTTTACAATTATAACATTGTAAAGAAAGATGAGGTGAATCATAGAATTGATGAGGGGAAAAGGGTGAGTGGTGCACTTAGGAGTCTGTGGAGTTAGTTTTTAGTTTAATATGTTTACTATGCACCCCATACCCATCCTGTGGGCGGTAGTCAAAAGATTACAGAGGTACATAATGGGTCCAGGGACTGGGCCTCAAAGTTTTGATAGCTGAGCAAGTTACAGAGGTAATGAATTCACAATTTACAAAGGTAATGAACTCACAATTTACAAAGGTAATGAACTCCAGGTAGGTCTAGGAGACAAAGAACTTTGTCCTTGGAGGCAAAGAGGGGAATGTATGAGAGTATAGTTTTACCAACGCTCTTATATGGGTGTGAAGCATGGGTGATGAATGTTGCAGCGAGGAGAAGGCTGGAGGCAGTGGAGATGTCATGTCTGATGAAGAAAGGAAAGCTTGCAATGGAGGAAAGTGAAATGGTTTTTAATACTTGAATCAGTGTGAGCATACATTTATGGGGATATGCAGTGGACTTAGAATGAAAGGGAGAGGTCAGTCTTTGTAAAGCACCCTTCTGGCATGATGGAGTAAATGATGGTGAAAGTTTTTCTCGGGCAGCCTTTGAAGTTGAAATAAAAATAATAAATAATTATAACATTCATACTATTATGGGTACATTATGAAAGAACCCTTAACAGAAGCAAGAAGTGAAATTGAAGAAAGCAAGCAGCAATGGAGGAAAAAATCAAATCAGTGGATCATAGGGAAAGCATCATATAAGGAAGTTGAAGGGGAAACACGATAGAAAGTATCATATAAGCAGTAGGAGAAGATGACATGACCCAGCTGGCAAATGTTTGGAGAATAGGGTGGTTTGCAAGAAGAAGAACCCAGCCAGTGAAAATGACTTTCAAGGCAGAATCGACTCGCAACAGGATCCTGCAGGAGAAAGCAAGACTAAGGAACATGCCGGCATACCGGAAGGTGTATCTCAATCTCTCCCAGAACACAAGAAGAAAGGCAGAAACTGAGAGAGATTGTATAAAGGCGAAAGGAGGAAAGAGAGAAGATGGAGATGGACAGGAGAACCCAGACTCAGGAGGAAGATCAAATACAGCCTCCCTCACAACTACCTACAGAAGCCCCCCAACCAGGACAACCCCATTGCAACCAAACATTCTAACCCAAAACACACATGCCATATCCAATGCCCCCACCCACCTCATTACAAACTCCACCCCCACAGCAACCACCCACAGTTCCTTATCAGGTCTCCCACTTCCCCAACCCCAATGTACCCCCCAGACCACAGTTTTAGAAAAGAAGTTGAAGGTATGGTATACAAATGCAGATGGAATAACAAATAAGTGTGAGGAGTGGCATGAAAGAATCAAGGAGACATCCCCAGACATAACAGCACTCACAGAAACAAAACTCAACAGGATGGTAACAGATGCAATCTTTCCGCCTGGATATCAAATCCTCAGGAAAGACTGAGGGAGGAGAGGGGGAGGAGGAGTTGCACTGCTCATTAAAAACCAGTAAGGATTTGAGAAAATGGAAGGAATGGATGGCATGGGAGAAAGGACTACTTAGTAGGAACAATCCAGTCTGAGGGCCATAAGGTGGTAATTGCAGTAATGTACAACCCGTCACAGAACTGCAGGAGACCAAGAGAAGAATACGACGAGAGCAACAGAGCAATGGTCAACACACTAGCCGAGGTGGCCAGAAGAGCTCACATGGGGAGAGCAAAGTTACTAGTCATGGGTGATTTCAATCACAAGGAGATTGACTGGGAAAAACTGGAGCCCCATGGGGGTCCCGAAACATGGAAAGCCAAGATGATGATTTTGGTACTTGAAAATCTAATGCATCAACATGTTAGAGACACTACCAGAGAGAGAGGTGAGGACGATCCAGCAAGACTAGAACTTGTATTCACCTTGAATAGTTCGGACATCGAGGATATCATGTATGAAAGGCCCCTAGGAGCTAGTGATCATGTGGTTCTGTGCTTTGACTACATAGTTGAGCTACAAGTGGAGAGAGTAGCAGGAATAGAATGGGAAAACCCAACAACAAAAGAGGGGGCTACCCAGGCAAGAGGAACTTCCTGCAAGACATTCAGTGGGAGAGAGAACTGGCAGGAAAACCAGTAAAAGAAATGATGGACTATGTGACAACAAAATGCAAGGAGGCAGAGGAGAGGTTTGTTCCCAATGGAAACAGAAATAATGGGAAGACCAGAATGAGTCCTTGGTTCACCCAAAGTGTAGAGAGGCAAAAACTAGGTGTACTAGAGAATGGAAAAGGTACAGAAGACAAAGGACCCAGGAAAATAAAGAGATCAGCTGAAGAGCCAGAAATGAATATGCACAGAAAAGAAGAGAGGCTCAGCGACAATACGAAAATGACATAGCATCGAAAGTCAAGTCTGACCCAAAGCTGTTGTATAGCCACATCAGGAGGAAAACAACAGTCAAGGACCAGGTAATCAGACTGAGGAAGGATGATGGGGAGTTCACAAGAAACGACCAAGAGGTATGTGAGGAGCTCAACACGAGATTTAAAGAAGTATTTACAGTGGAAACCGGTAGGACTCCAGGAAATCAGAACAGGGAGGTACACCAACAAGTGCTGGATGAGGTACACATAACCGAGGAGGAGGTGAAGAAGCTGCTATGTGAACTTGATACCTCAAAGGCGGTGGGACCAGACAACATCTCTCCGTGGGTCCTTAGAGAGGGAGCAGAGATGCTGTGTGTGCCACTAACAAAGATCTTCAACACATCCATTGAAACTGGGCAACTCCCTGAGGTATGGAAGATGGCAAATGTAGTCCCAATTTTTAAAAAAGGAGACAGACATGAGGCATTAAACTACAGACCTGTGTCACTAACGTGTATAGTATGCAAAGTCATGGAGAAGATCATCAGGAGGAGAGTGGTGGAGCACCTGGAAAGAAACAAGTGTATAATCGACAACCAGCACGGTTTCAGGGAAGGAAAATCCTGTGTCACAAACCTACTGGAGTTTTATGACAAGGTGACAGAAGTAAGACAAGAGAGAGAGGGGTGGATAGACTGCATTTTCTTGGACTGCAAGAAGGCCTTCGACACAGTTCCTCACAAGAGGTTACTGCAAAAGCTAGAGGATCAGGCACACATAACAGGAAAGGCACTGCAATGGATCAGAGAATACCTGACAGGGAGGCAACAACGAGTCATGGTACGTGACGAGGTGTCAGAGTGGGCGCCTGTGACAAGCGGGGTTCCACAGGGGTCAGTCCTAGGACCTGTGCTGTTTTTGGTATATGTGAATGACATAACGGAAGGGATAGACTCAGAAGTGTCCTTGTTTGCAGATGATGTGAAGTTAATGAGGAGAATCAAATCGGTCGAGGATCAGGCAGGACTACAAAGAGACCTGGACAGGCTACAAGCCTGGTCCAGCAACTGGCTCCTTGAATTTAACCCTGCCAAATCCAAAGTCGTGAAGATCGGGAAAGGGCAAAGAAGACCGCAGACACAGTATAGTCTAGGTGACCAAAGATTGCAAACCTCACTCAAGGAAAAAGATCTTGGGGTGAGTATAACACCGAGCACATCTCCTGAGGTGCACATCAATCAGATAACTGCTGCAGCATACGGGCGTCTGGCAAACCTAAGGATAGCGTTCCGATACCTCAGTAAGGAATCGTTCAAGACTCTGTACACCATTTACGTCAGGCCCATACTGGAGTATGCAGCACCAGTTTGGAATCCACACCTGGTCAAGCACGTCAAGAAATTAGAGAAAGTGTAAAGGTTTGCAACAAGACTAGTCTCAGAGCTAAGGGGGTTGTCCTTCGAAGAAAGGTTAAGGGAAATTGGCCTGACGACACTGGAGGACAGGAGGGTCAGAGGAGACATGATATCGACTTATAAAATACTGCGCGGAATAGACAAGGTGGACGAAGACAGGATGTTCCAGAGATGGGACACAGAAACAAGAGGTCACAATTGGAAGTTGAAGACTCAGATGAGTCAAAGGGATGTTAGGAAGTATTTCTTCAGTCATAGTTGTCAGGCAGTGGAATAGAAAGTGACGTAGTGGGGGCAGGAACCATAAATACTTCTATGACGAGGTTTGATAAAGCTCCTGGAGCAGGGAGAGAGAGGACCTAGTAGCAATCAGTGAAGAGGCGGGGCCAGGAGCTAAGACTCGACCCCTGCAACCACAAATAGGTGAGTACACACACACATACAGGTGTGGTACGCGAACGCAGATGGAATAACATATAAATACGAGGAGTGTCATGAAAGAATCAATGAGAAGTCCCCAGACATCATAGCAGTCACAGAAACGAAACTCTGACAATAACAGATGCAATCTTCCCACTAGGATATCAGATCCTGAGGAAAGATAGAAGGAGCAGAGGGGAAAGAGGGGTTGCACTGCTCATAAAAAAACAATGGAGATTTGAGGAAATGGAAGGCATGGACGAGATTGGAGAAAGGGATTACGTAGTAGGTACACTTCAGTCTGGGGAACATAAGGTAGTCATGGCAGTGATGTATAATCCAACACAGAACTGCAGGAGGCCAAGAGAGGAATATGAAGAGAGCAACAGAGCAATGGTGGACACGTTGGCTGAGGTGGCAAGACGAGCTCACTCGAGCAGAGCAAAGTTACTGGTTTTCGGCGATTTCAACCAGAGAGAGATTGATTACGAAAATCTGGAGCCACACGGGTGTCCCGAAACGTGGAAAGCCAAGATGATGGATGTGGTACCGGGAAACCTCATGCATCTACACGTCAGGGACACTGCTAGAGAGGGGAGGATGAACCAGCTAGACTGGACTTCGTGTTCACCCTGAGCAGTTCAGACATTGAGGACATCACATATGAGAGGCCCCTTGAAGCTAGTGATCACGTGGTTCTGAGCTTTGAATACAAGTGAGACGGTAACAGGGGCTGAATGGGAAAAGCCAAATTATAAAAGGGGGGACTACACAGATATGAGGAACTTCCTGCAGGAGGTTCAGTGGGACAGAGAATTGGTAGAAAAGTCAGTAAACGAAATGATGGAATACGTAACAACAAAATGCAAGGAGGCAGAGGAAAAGTTTGTTCCCATGGGCAACAAAAACAATAGGAAGACCAGAACGAGCCCTTGGTTTACCCGAAGGTGTAGGGTGGCAAAAACTAAGTGCACTAGAGAATGGAAAAAGTACAGAAGGCAAAGGACCCAGGAAAATAAGGAGATTAGTCGAAGAGCCAGAAACGAGTATGCACAGATAAGGAGGGAGGCCCATCGACAGTACGAAAACAACATAGCATCGAAACTCAAGTTTGACCCGAAACTGTTGTATAGCCACATTAGGCGGAAGACAACAGTCGAAGACCAAGTGATCAGGCTGAGGAAAGAAGGCGAGGAACTCACAAGAAACGATCGAGAGGTATGTGAGGAGCTCAACACGAGATTTAAGGAAGTATTTACAGTGGATACAGGAAGGACTCTGGGAAGACAGGACAGAGGGGCACACCAGCAGGGAATGTACCAACAAGTGTTGGAGACATACAACTGAGAAGGAGGTGCAGAATCTGCTGAGTGACCTTGATACCTCAAAGGTATCTTGTGGGTCCTTAGAGAAGGAGGAGAGATGCTGTGTGTCCCATTAACCACAATCTTCAACACATCTCTTGAAACTGGGCAACTGCCTGATGTATGGAAGATGGCAAATGTAGTCCCCATTTTTAAGAAAGGAGACAGAAACGAGGCACTAAACTATAGACCAGTGTCACTGACGTGTATAGTATGCAAAGTCATGGATCCAGAAGATTATCAGGAGGAGAGTGGTGGAGCACCTGGAACGGAACATTATAATCGACAACCAGCACGGATTCATGGAAGGCAAATCCTGTGTCATAAACCTTCTGGAATTTTATGACAAAGTAACAGAAGTAAGACACGACAGAGAGGGGTGGGTTGATTGCATTTTCTTGGACTGCATGAAGGCCTTCGACACAGTTCCTCACGAGAGATTAGTGCAGAAGCTAGAGGATCAGGCACGTATAACAGGAAGGGAACTGCAATGGATCAGAGAATACCTGACAGGGAGACAACAACGAGTCATGGTGCGTGATCAGGTATCACAGTGGGCGCCTGTGACGAGCGGGGTCCCACAGGGGTCAGTCCTAGGACCAGTGCTATTTTTGGTATATGTGAATGACATGATGGAAGGGATAGACTCAGAAGTGTCCCTGTTTGCAGATGATGTGAAGTTAATGAGGAGAATTAAATCAGATGAGGATCAGGCAGGACTACAAAGAGACCTGGACAGGCTGGACAAGTGGTCCAGCAACTGGCTTCTCGAATTTAACCCCGCCAACTGCAAAGTCATGAAGATCGGAGAAGGGTAAAGAAGACCGCAGACAGAATATAGGCTAGGTGGCCAAAGACTGCAAACCTTGCTCAAGGAGAAAGATCTTGTGGTGAGTATAATACCGAGCATGTCTCCGGAAACACACATCAGCCAGATAAGTGCTGCAGCATATGTGCGCCTGGCAAACCTGAGAATAGCGTTCCGATACCTTAGTAAGGAATCGTTCAAGACACTGTACACCGTGTACGTCAGGCCCATAATGGAGTATGCAGCACCAGTTTGGAACCCACACCTACTCAAGCACGTCAAGAAATTAGAGAAAGTGCAAAGGTTTGCAACAAGGCTAGTACCAGAGCTAAGGGGAATGTCTTACGAAGAAAGGTTAAGAGAAATCGGCCTGACGACACTGGAGGACAGGAGGGTTAGGGGAGACATGATAACGATATGCAAAACATTGCTAGGAATAGATAAGGTGGACAGAGACAGGATGTTCCTGAGAGGGGACACAGAAACAAGGAGTCACAATTTCAAGTTGACGACTCGGATGAGTCAAAGGGATGTTAGGAAGTATTTCTTCAGAGTTATCAGGAAGTGGAATAGGGTAGCAAGTGATGTAGTGGAGGCAGGAACCATACATAGCTTTAAGACGAGGTATGACAAAGCTCATGGAGCAGGGGGAAAGAGGACCTAATAACGACCAGTGAAGAGGCGGGGCCAGGAGCTGAGTCTTGACCCCTGCAACCACATATAGATGAGTACATATAGGTGAGTGAATACACACTCACACACACATACCCAGTCACACTTACACGCTCTCTCTCTCTCTCTCTCTCTCTCTCTCTCTCATTCTTACCTCTTACAATGAAATGTTACCATCCTAAAATTCTTAGCAAGTCATTAAAAAAATATCACGTCATATAAGCAGCAATAAGGGTTCAGCATCATAACCAGACACTACATCCCATCCTCTCTAACGACTCGCTCGGCTGTAAAAGTTTGCGATTTTAAGTTAAGTATACCTTCTAAACACAAGATATTGCAAATTAACACTGCGAGATATAACCCGCCGTATCAGTGGTATTCCTGAAAACATCTGCTTCGAGTGGAAGGTGTTAACGCAGCTGCAGTTGTTGGCAACTAAATGTGTCTCAATCACTCGTTAGTTGCTTATTGTTTAAAAATTAACTTTAGAGAGTAAGAAACAGACTAGAGTCTTATTGGACAAGCAAGAGAAGAGCAGTAATTATGAAATGAAGTGATATTGATTTTTATGTATGGAGGTGAGTAGTGTTTCTCGTGTGTTGCTGAAGTAATATAAATCACTTTTTTTGGTTTGTTTTCTCTTATAATGATTATAGTTAACATACGACTGTGCACGTATATCTCATCTATATTGTATTAATACACACAATAAAGGGTATTATCAGTGGTATTTGTAGTGGGAGAGTGTCGTACAGAAGCCTTATACCAGACTGACTTTCCTGGACCTGGAACATGCTGCTCGTTCCAGAGAGAACGGAGCTCATATCCGTGGCAGTGGTGCTTAATTAACTCTTATTGTCTTTGTTAATCAGGCTATGTGGGGAGAAACAAATAAAGTATATTTTAATAACTTTCTTTATTTTTTTTAAAAATTCATAAATTTTAAAAGTTGCAAGGCAATATGATTTAAGTAATGTATTTTAACTAAAAATGTTAGTCGTATATTTTACCACCGTCTACTCCAATAAATGTTAAAAGCATATACAATATGTAAATCCATACTATCAAAAACAGTTACCAGTATTTGTGGGATCTTATCCGCAGAACATGTTTACAGCACTGGCTGCACGGATATGATTGTTTATGGTATAGTGGCACACTCTAAACCAAAACACCAATGCCATATCCAATGCCCCCACCCACAGCATTACAAACTCCACCCCGACAGCAACCACCCATAGTTCCTTATCAGGTCTCCCACTTCCCCAACCCCAATATACCTCCCAGACCACAGTCTTAGAAAAGAAGTTGAAGGTGTGGTATACAAATGCAGATGGAATAATAAATAAGTACGAGGAGTGGCATGAAAGAATCAAGGAGACATCCCCAGACATAATAGCACTCACAGAAACAAAACTCACCAGAATAATAACAAATTCAGTCTTTCCATCCGGATATCAAATCCTCAGGAAAGACAGAGGGAGGAGAGGGGGAGGAGGAGTTGCACTACTCATTAAAAACCAGTGGGGTTTTGAGAAAATGGAAGGAATGGATGGCACGGGCGAAAGGGACTACTTAGTAGGAACTATCCAGTCTGAGGGACATAAGGTGATAATTGCACTAATGTACAACCCACCACGGAACTGCAGGTGGATCGACTGCATTTTTTTGGACTGCAAGAAGGCCTTCGACACAGTTCCTCACAAGAGGTTACTGCAAAAGCTAGAGGATCAGGCACACATAACAGGAAAGGCACTGCAATGGATCAGAGAATACCTGACAAGGAGGCAACAACGAGTCATGGTACGTGACGAGGTGTCAGAGTGGGCGCCTGTGACAAGCGGGGTTCCACAAGGGTCAGTCCTAGGACCTGTGCTGTTCTTGGTATATGTGAATGACATAACGGAAGGGATAGACTCAGAAGTGTCCTTGTTTGCAGATGATGTGAAGTTAATGAGGAGAATCAAATCGGATGAGGATCAGGCAGGACTACAAAGAGACCTGGACAAGCTACAAGCCTGTTCCAGCAACTGGCTCCTTGAGTTTAACCCTGCCAAATGCAAAGTCATGAAGATTGGGGAAGGGCAAAGAAGACTGCAGACACAATATAGTTTAGATGGCCAAAGACTGCAAACCTCACTCAAGGAAAAAGATCTGGGGGTGAGTATAACACCGAGCATATCTCCTGAGGTGCACATCAATCAGATAACTGCTGCAGCATACGGGCGCCTGGCAAACCTACGGATAGCGTTCCGATACCTCAGTAAGGATTCGTTCAAGACTCTGTATACCATTTACGTCAGGCCCATACTGGAGTATGCAGCACCAGTTTGGAATCCACACCTGGTCAAGCACGTCAAGAAATTAGAGAAAGTGCAAAGGTTTGCAACAAGACTAGTCCCAGAGCTAAGGGGATTGTCCTACGAAGAAAAGTTGAGGGAAATCGGCCTGACGACACTGGAGGACAGGAGGGTCAGGGGAGACATGATAACGACATATAAAATACTGCGCGGAATAGACAAGGTGGACAAAGACGGGATGTGCCAGAGATGGGACACAGACACAAGAGGTCACAATTGGAAGTTGAATTCCCAGATGAATCAAAGGGATGTTAGGAAGTATTTCTTCAGTCATAGAGCAGTCAGGCCGTGGATTAGCCTAGAAAGTGACGTAGTGGAGGCGGGAACCATACATAGTTTTAAGGCGAGGTATGATAAAGCTTATGGGGCAGGGAGAGAGAGGACCTAGTAGCAATCAGCGAAGAGGCGGGGCCAGGAGCTATGAATCGACCCCTGCAACCACAAATAGGTGAGTACAAATAGGTGAGTACACACAAACACACACACACACACACACACACACACACACACACACACACATACACACACACACATACACGCACACAAACACACACACACACGAATACTGCGCAGAATAGACAAGGTGGACAGAGACAGGATGTTCCAGGGAGGGGTCACAGAAACAAGAGGTCACAATTGGAAGTTGAAGACTCAGATGAGTCAAAGGGATGTTAGGAAGTATTTCTTCAGTCTTAGAGTTGTCAGGCAGTGGAATAGCCTAGAAAGTGACGTAGTGGAGGCGGGAACCATACATAGTTTTAAGACGAGGTTTGATAAAGCTCATGGAGCAGGGAGAGAGAGGACCCAGTAGCGACCAGTAAAGAGGCGGGGCCAGGAGCTAAGACTTGACCCCTACAACCACAAATACGTGAGTACAAATGAGTACACACACACACACACACGCACATATATAATATATATATGTATATGTATATATATATATATGTATAGATATATATATATATTATATATATATATATATATATATATATATGTATATATGTATATGTATATATATATATATGTATAGATATATATATATATATTATATATATATATATATATATATATATATATATATATGTATATATGTATATGTATATATATATATATATATATATATATATATATATGTCGTGACGAATAGGCAGAACTTGCGATCTTGGCTTAAATAGCAACGCTCATCTTGCCATATAGGACAAGTGAAAATTTGTATATGCAAAAATTTCGTCAAAATCATTCTGAACCTAACGAAAAAAATATATTTCACTGTGTTTGTTTAGTATTAAATTATTGTAAACAAATCTAAAATATGTTTAGTTGGGTTAGGCTAAAATAAATTGTTCTTGTTATAATAAGGTTAGGTAAGTTTTCTAAGATTCTTATGGCGGAAAATTAAAAATTTTTACATGAACAGTAATGAAAAAAACATATCTTTAAACGTATAAGAGAAAATTTTAGAAAGGACTTAATTTTAAATGAGTTCTTGCTAATTGACCAGTTTTACATATTCGGCACGACATATATATTATTGTAACCACGGACGAGTGGTATTGATCAATAACAACAATGCGCTAGCCAAGGATTCGAACCCATGTTGTACTGGCCTGCCTTATGGTAAGCGAGAACCACATGACGCTTTAAATCACAGGACCACCCAACCCTACAAGAATGGCGCAGCCAGCGGAGCTAGCTGTGGGCCGCAATCCGAGGGCATACAGAGGTGTGTGCCCTCGGATGGCAGCCCATCCTAGGGCATACACCTCCGTATGCCCATCCCTGTTTGGTGTATTTGCCTCACGAGCAGCATTTAAATATTATTGTAACCACGGACGAGTGAAATTAGCTTAGTTTAGAAGCTCCCACACGTCCGTATGCCCTCGGATGGCTGCACCATTCTTATAGGGTTCCGAACCCTTGGCCGGTCCGAACCCTTGACCGGTTTCAAACGGATTCGTTGGACAATAAAGCAGACTGTAAACAGACGGGGTATTAGGCGCCCTTATCAAACACAAACAATAAATATAAAACAGGAACGTACACCGGTAAGCTGTCCTGATATACAAGTACAGTTAGAAATAGAAATACAAATAGCCAGATCATCACTTTAAGGAGGTTATTAGTAGAATATTCAAGGGGTTACTAGTAGAACTATAGTAAATCAATCATTCAAATCACATTATGAAGCTCTGTGTAGTCTGCAGTAAATCAAACAAACGGGCTTCCATATGGATAACTTGCCATTTTTGTGAAAATTGGTGTCACACCCCTTGTGCAGACATCCAAGAACTAACTACAAGCAGTATTAAATCAGGGAAGTGTTTTTGGGTATGCCCAAATGAGATAAACCTGTGGATTAAAATCACATTAGTATTAAAAGAGGATAACATCAAAGCAGCCTTCATAGAAAACCTGGAAGCTTTCTATAACAGATGGGAAAATAAAAAGTCTGGGCTGGATGGTATCGCCCTTGGTGCTGGATATGTAGTCAGAAACTGTAAGGCTGGAGGTGATGTCCTGGGTGACAGAAATGGTGAAGCTGGAGGAGCTGTCCTGGGAGACAGTAATGGTGAGGATGGAGGTGCTGACCTGAGAGACAGTAATGGTGAGGATGGAGGTGCTGTCCTGGGAGACAGTAAATGTACGCATGAGGGAATGCATATAAATGACCTCGAGGGAGACAGGAGCTGTAGTGGGGAAACAAGTGTAGTCAAGGACAAGATAAAACCAATATTACAAACTAGTAATACCACAGGAGATAGCAAACAAGGGGACTCCACTAGCAATAGTGAGGATATGTTACCAGAAACAACTGGTGAGAGCTCCATTGTTAGTACTAGTGAGGATAGGAATGAGACAGGTAAACATGCACCAACAGGGAATACAGTCCCAGAAACCCAAGGCAAACGGAAACCAAGCCTGTGCACATACTATGCACTTGGTATCTGCAGTCATGGGAAATCTGGAAAAACAGACGGGACGTGCAACTATGACCACCCTAGAAAATGCCGTGCCCATATGACAACAGGAAAATGCAAACTCACTTCCTGTAATCTTTTTCACCCTGAAATGTGTCCTTCTTCAGTACAGGAAAGACTGTGCTATAACTTAAATTGCCAGGCACACCATCTAAAGGGGACAAAAAGATACAAAACATCCAGGCCATGGGAAAACCTGGGAAGCCACAGCCACTCAAGAGGGAGAGGTTTTTTTGTGCCAGGGATGAAAAAAAACTGGCAGGAAATAGCGGAAATCGTACGCCAAATCCAGTCATTTCTGGAGTGGAACCACAGTCGATGGCCTCCACCCCAAACCAACAGATACAGATACTAGTGCCGGAAAAAAAAGTCCCCCCCAGTACCACCAATACCACCAGGCCGATGACATTCTTCTTTGCAAATATACAGGGTATAAAGCCAGCAACGAACAACAAAATACCTTTCATCCGTGGACTGCTTGCAGAGGCAAATGCAATGTTCGCGGCTTTCACAGAGACCCACATAAAGGATCACTTGGACAACGAAATATGGATCCCAGGTTACAACCTATACAGATGTGACAGAGTGAACAGGCAAAAAAAAAAAGGGGGGGGGGGTTGGCCTGTATATCGCAGAGTCACTTGTTTGCACAGAACTGCTTAATGCCTCAAATGATGTAGTGGAAGTTTTAGCAGTAAAGATCGAGAACCAAAACCTAGTCATTGTGGTAGTCTACAAGCCTCCGGATGCAACGTCCCAGCAATTCCAGGAACAGCTGTCAAAAATTGACCACTGTCTGGAAAATCTGCCAGCTCCTGCCCCCAACATCTTGCTCCTGGGGGATTTCAACTTGAGGCACCTAAAATGGAGGAATATAGCAAATAATGTTGTTGCAGTGATAACACCAGGAGGCAGCTCTGACGAGAACTCACACACACACAGGCTTTTAAATCTCTGCACAAAATTCAACTTAAACCGGCAAATAATAGAGGCTACTAGACTGGAGAATACACTAGACCTCATCTTCACTAACAATGATGATCTGATACGAAATGTCACCATATCAAAAACAATATACTCAGATCACAACATAATCGAGGTTCAGACATGTATGCGCGGAGCCCCAGACCGACAAAATGAGATTAGTCACGAGGGAGCCTTCACCAAATTCAACTTCAATAACAAGAACATAAAGTGGGACCAAGTAAACCAAGTCCTAAACGATATAAGCTGGGAAGATAGACTAAGCAACACAGACCCCAACTTATGCCTAGAACAGATTAACTCGGTGGCACTCGATGTATGCTCAAGGCTTATTCCTTTAAGAAAAAGGAGGAGTAGATGTAAAATAGAAAGAGACAGGCGCTCCCTTTACAGGCGACGGAAAAGAATAACAGAGCGGCTAAAAGAGGCCAATATATCTGAAATGCGTAGGGAGTCACTGGTCAGAGAAATAGCAAACATCGAACTTAAGCTAAAGGAATCTTATAGGAGTCAGGAATCGCGGGAAGAACTAAAAGCCATAAATGAAATCGAAAGAAACCCAAAGTATTTCTTTTCTTATGCCAAATCAAAGTCGAGAACAACGCCCAGTATTGGGCCCCTACTTAATTAATATGGGTCCTACACAGATAACGGCAAGGAAATGAGTGAGCTACTCAAGTCCCAATATTACAACCCAGGATTCCAAATGTCCTGTTATCCCGGGTGTAATGGGAGCAAAATAAACACAGTAGAAAAAGTTTAGACTTATATTATCCTTCACCAATTTAGAACAGCAATATGTACACTATGTACAGTGATAAGTATAGTACACTCCACAGTAAGCAAGGCAGAAATAGAAGCCACAAGATAGCAGACAGTGCTTCAACCAACTCTAGAATGGGAATGACAAGGGCAGACAGGAGAGCGGTACCCACATAACCTCTGCGATTGCCAAAACCATCTTCTTATTGGCTAGAACCTGGTCACTAGTTGAACGACGGGGCCCCATCATCAACTCTTAGCAACCTGGTTCGCTGGTTGGGGGAGATAACCTGTAAATGAGGGTGTGTACATGCGCCGAATAAAGGTTATGTACTCTTTGCATGCCACACCCCCACCCCGAGAAGGCTCAGGATTAGGCTGCCACCTCCCAGTGGTAACCGTGCCGCCATGGCACAAAATAATGGGACCGCCTTTCCTCTCCACGATCCAACTCTTAGATAGAGCTCAGCTTTTCTCGTGACCAAAAGCCAAACCCTAAACTTAGAGTGAGACAGCAGTCAGATAGGCTAGCATAGGTCCAAGATACAGGCAGACGGTAGCCCGCATCCCCTCACTAAAAAAAAAAACCCACACCAGGGGATAAAAAAAAAAGAGCGTGAAAAGGGGTTACCACAAATAACATCCTAACCTAAATAAAATATTAGACTCTAGATAAAGAGTCTGCCAACATATTTTCTTTGCCGGCAATATATTTAATGGAAATATTATAGGGCTGCAGCCTTAGCGTCCAGCATGCAAAGAGTACGTAACCTTTATTCGGCGCATGTACACAACCTCATTTACAGGCTATCTCCCCCAACCAGCGAACCAGGTTGCTATGAGTTGATGATGGGGCCCCGTCGTTCAACTAGTGACCCTGTTCTAGCCAATAAGAAGATGGTTTTTGCAATCGCAGAGGTTATGTGGGTACCGCTCTCCTCCTGTCTGCCCTTGTCATTCCCATTCTAGAGCTGGTTGAAGCACTGTCTGCTATCTTGTGGCTTGTATTTCTGCTTTGCTTACCGTGGAGTGCACTATACTTATCACTGTACATAGTGTACATATTGCTGTTCTAAATTGGTGAAGGATAATATAAGTCTAAACTTTTTCTACTGTGTTTATTTTGCTCCCATTACACCCGGGATAACAGGCCATTTGGAATCCTGGGTTGTAATATGGGTAGCCTGTCCGAGAGCTGGAGCTGGACTTAGAGAAACGGTTGAGTTTAGGGTGAAGCTCGTAGCAGGAACATTGTGCAGCTTGCTGTCTGGCATTGCTTTACAAATTTTGCGTGTCAGTTGCTTTATGATCAGCCTTGCTATTGTGTGATCGTTCAACAGCTCGCTACTAGCTTGTTCGGTGTGCTCGCTTCGCTACGGTGTTCATCAAGAACTGCAAGAAGCCCCTATCACGAGTTTTTACCATCCTATGGAGAAGGAGCATGGACACGGGGGTCGTCCCACAGTTACTAAAAACAACAGACATAGCCCCACTCCACAAAGGGGGCAGTAAAGCAATAGCAAAGAACTACAGACCGATAGCACTAACATCCCATATCATAAAAATCTTTGAAAGGGTCCTAAGAAGCAAGATCGCCACCCATCTAGATACCCATCAATTACACAACCCAGGGCAACATGGGTTTAGAGCAGGTCGCTCCTGTCTGTCTCAACTACTGGATCACTACGACAAGGTCCTAGATGCACTAGAAGACAAAAAGAATGCAGATGTAATATATACAGACTTTGCAAAAGCCTTCGACAAGTGTGACCATGGCGTAATAGCGCACAAAATGCGTGCTAAAGGAATAACAGGAAAAGTTGGTAGATGGATCTATAATTTCCTCACAAACAGAACACAAAGAGTAGTAGTCAACAGAGTAAAGTCTGAGGCGGCTACGGTGAAAAGCTCTGTTCCACAAGGCACAGTACTCGCTCCCATCTTGTTTCTCATCCTCATATCTGACATAGACAAGGATGTCAGCCACAGCACCGTGTCTTCCTTTGCAGATGACACCCGAATCTGCATGACAGTGTCTTCCATTGCAGACACTGCAAGGCTCCAGGCGGACATCAACCAAATCTTTCAGTGGGCTGCAGAAAACAATATGAAGTTCAACGATGAGAAATTTCAATTACTCCGATATGGTAAACATGAGGAAATTAAAACTTCATCAGAGTACAAAACAAATTCCTTCCACAAAATAGAGCGAAAAACCAACGTCAAAGACCTGGGAGTGATCATGTCGGAGGATCTCACCTTCAAGGACCATAACATTGTATCAATCGCATCTGCTAGAAAAATGACAGGATGGATAATGAGAACCTTCAAAACTAGGGATGCCAAGCCCATGATGACACTCTTCAGGTCGCTTGTTCTATCTAGGCTGGAATATTGCTGCACACTAACAGCACCTTTCAAGGCAGGTGAAATTGCTGACCTAGAAAATGTACAGAGAACCTTCACGGCGCGCATAACGGAGATAAAACACCTCAATTACTGGGAGCGCTTGAAGTTCCTGAACCTGTACTCCCTGGAACGCAGGCGGGAGAGATACATGATTATATACACCTGGAAAATCCTAGAGGGACTAGTACCGAACTTGCACACGAAAATCACTCACAACGAAAGCAAAAGACTCGGCAGACGATGCAACATCCCCCCAATGAAAAGCAGGGGTGTCACTAGCACGTTAAGAGACAATACAATAAGTGTCAGGGGCCCGAGACTGTTCAACTGCCTCCCAGCATACATAAGGGGGATTACCAATAGACCCCTGGCTGTCTTCAAGCAGGCACTGGACAAGCACCTAAAGTCGGTACCTGACCAGCCGGGCTGTGGCTCGTACGTTGGATTGCGTGCAGCCAGCAGTAACAGCCTGGTTGATCAGGCTCTGATCCACCAGGAGGCCTGGTCACAGACCGGGCCGCGGGGGCGTTGACCCCCGGAACTCTCTCCAGGTAAACTCCAGGTACCACCAAACAGGGAGTAGAATGAAATTAGCTCAGAGGCACCTCACACCACCGAATGTCCTCTGATGACGGTAAAACACCTCTTCTGGGTGCGTCATTCTTGTAGGATTGTGTGGTCCTGTGGGTTAGAGCATCATATGTTTTCGCTCACCATGAGGCGGGCCAAAGCAGCAAGATTTCGAATCATTGTCTAGTCGCAGTGTTGTTATTGATCGATACCACTCGTTCGTGGTTACAATAATATAAAAATACTGCTCGTTGTACTAGTACACCAAACAAGAAGAATGAAATTAGCTCACAGGCACCCAGACCACCGAATGTCCTAGGACCAAGGGTAACATACCTAGCTTGGCTGGGTGCTTGGTTCTTGTAGGATTTGGTGGTCCTGTGGGTTAGAGCATCATGTGATTTTTGCTCACCATGAAGCAGGCCAAAACATCATGGGTTCGAGTCCTTGGCTAGTCACACTGTTGTTATTGGTCAATGCCATTCGTTCGTGGTTGCAATATTATATATATATATATATATATATATATATATATATATATATATATATATATATATATATATATATATATATATATATATATATATATATATATCTGTGCACATATTAATGGTGGTGCGATAATGGAAGCATCACAACAACACTGAATGATAGATTGACAGTTAGTGCAGATCAAACTCATATTAATTAAAGATGGAGTCTAGCTCTTTGTAGAGCTGTATTTCATGCTGATTTATCTTATGTGAATTGATCAAGCTCTACCCAAACAAGGGCGTCGCCAAGAAAGTTTTGCTGCATATAATAAGTCTTTCTACCATACTTGACCGCAGTACCAGCCATCTTAGAAACCACACAACTGACTATTTTTCTCTGTTCCATTGTCAGATAAGTAAAATAATATTCATTTCAGTTTAATAAAATTTATCTCTTAACAAACAGATCAGACTACTCAAACCAATATAAAAATGTTTTAAGCCCTAACTTCACCAGCAGCTAAAATTGCTTCCCAAAATATAAAGTAACTTTGTTGATGAAAAACTCCTAACTTTGTTCTAGTGTATCTTCTAATTTCACCTTTCCTCATCACTGTGAATAACACCGCATTTTCTCCTCCGGAAAAAAATATCCAACTCGGTTTCTTGTCTACCAAAAATGAACCTTTAATCCAGGTAATTATCTTCCCTCACACACACATTCCACAAATCCTCAGGTAATTCTCGTTGCTAAATCCTTTTCTCGAGGTAATTCTCTCAGTTTCTGGCAATTCTCTCAGTTTGTGTTGCCCCAGGATCTCTACATACATGCTGGCTCCTGATACTTCACCTTCAACAATCAACAGTATGTTGTAGTCTCAAACAATGATTATCTCAGACCTTTATTTATCTTACTTATCAAAACAATTATTTCGCGTTTGAGACACTTGTGTTCGCACAAGATGATTCCTCCACATCCACTCCGTCTATTGTGGTGAACATTTCTGACATTATTTACACTTCATCTCAAAGATAAAGAGCTGTTACTAGCTTAAAACATCACCTAAAAATATCTACTAACATCTGTTTACTACCAGGTGAACAAGAGTAGCAGGTGGTAAACTGGCTTGTGTGTACATTTCTCTTTGGCATGAATCGAACAAGGGACCTAATGATTATGGTCTCAGTGATACTCTAGCGAGCCACTCCAAGCTGATTATATCAGTTCTCCGTGCCTCTTTCCCCTCAAGGAAGGTTCCTTGATGTTGGTGAGGGGCTCTTGATTTAGGGAATTGGATCTGTGCTCCAATTCCCCGAAATAAGCCTGAATGCCTTCCACATCCCCCCCCCCCCAGGCGCTGTATAATCCTCCGGGTTTAGCGCTTCCCTATTGATTATAATAATAATAATCCGCTCCTCTTAACCCCATTATATCGACGAGAGGCATTTCCCGAACACCTGAAATATATTTATATATATCCTTTCGCATTTCACTGAAATTAGAGAAACAAGAACTGTTATTCTATTGTTTTGTATTCCATTGTGTTGAGTGGTATTACCTGTGGTTTTTAACAATGATCTATGTTATAACATTAAAAATCACTTTTTACACATTGCTTGTTTTTGTGTTGCATTTTATTATTATATAATTTATTTTATTTTTATTGTGCTGCTTGCCACTGTGTTGTATTGTGATGTATTACATAATCTTACTTAAATATCTTTTTAACTCACCTCACCTCCTCCATTACATCCGCCTGTTTTTTTCTATCTTTCCCCTTCAAATCACCCCACCCATACTGTTTCTGTGTGTACTCACCTAGTTCTCACCTAGTTAAGGTTGCAGGGGTCGAGTCCAAGCTCCTGGCCCCGCCTTTTCACTGGTCGCTACTAGGTCACTCTCCCTGAACCATGAGCTTTATCGTACCTCTGCTTAAAGCTATGTATGGATCCTGCCTCCACTACATCGCTCCCCAAACTATTCCACTTCCTGACTACTCTGTGGCTGGAGAAATACTTCCTAACATCCCTTTGATTCATCTGTGTCTTCGGCTTCCAACTGTGTCCCCTTGTTACTGTGTCCAGTCTCTGGAACATCCTGTCTTTGTCCACCTTGTCAATTCCTCTCAGTATTTTGTAAGTCGTTATCATGTCCCCCCTATCTCTCCTGTCCTCCAGTGTTGTCAGATTGATTTCCCTTAACCTCACCTCGTAGGACATACCTCTTAGCTCTGGGACCAGTCTTGTTGCAAACCTTTGCACTTTCTCTAGTTTCTTTACATGCTTGGCTATGTGTGGGTTCCAAACTGGTGCCGCATACTCCAATATGGGCCTAACGTACACGGTGTACAGGGTCCTAAACGATTCCTTATTAAGATGTCGGAATGCTGTTCTGAGGTTTGCCAGGCGCCCATATGCTGCAGCAGTTATTTGGTTGATGTGCGCTTCAGGAGATGTGCCTGGTGTTATACTCACCCCAAGATCTTTTTCCTTGAGTGATGTTTGTAGTCTCTGGCCCCCTAGACTGTACTCCGTCTGCGGTCTTCTTAGCCCTTCCCCAATCCTCATGACTTTGCACTTGGTGGGATTGAACTCCAGGAGCCAGTTGCTGGACCAGGTCTGCAGCCTGTCCAGATCCCTTTGTAGTTCTGCCTGGTCTTCGATCGAGTGAATTCTTCTCATCAACTTCACGTCAACTGCAAACAGGGACACCTCAGAGTCTATTCCTTCCGTCATGTCGTTCACAAATACCAGAAACAGCACTGGTCCTAGGACTGACCCCTGTGGGACCCCGCTGGTCACAGGTGCCCACTCTGACACCTCGCCACGTACCATGACTCGCTGCTGTCTTCCTGACAAGTATTCCCTGATCCATTGCAGTGCCTTCCCTGTTATCCCTGCTTGGTCCTCCAGTTTTTGTACTAATCTCTTGTGTGGTACTGTGTCAAACGCCTTCTTGCAGTCCAAGAAAATGCAATCCACCCACCCCTCTGTGTGCTCACCTAATTGTGGTTGCTGGGGTCGAGTTACAGCTCCTGGCTCTGAATCCTCACTGCTCGCTACTGGGTCCACTTTCTCCCTGCTACATGAGATTTATCATACCTCTTCTTAAACCTATGTATGGTTCTTGCCTCCACTACAATCTCCAGACTGTTCTACTTTCTACAAATCTATGACTGCACAAATATTTCCTAACTTCCCTGTGACTCATCTGAGTCTTCAACTTCCAATTGTGACCTCTTTGTGTGTGTGTGTGTGTGTGTGTGTGTGTGTGTGTGTGTGTGTGTGTGTGTGTGTGTGCGTGTGTGTACTCACCTAGTTGTGATTGCAGGGGTCGATTCACAGCTCCTGTCCCCGCCTCTTCACTGGCCGCTACTAGGTCACTCTTCTGTTCCATGTATAGATTCTGCCTCCACTACATCACTTCCCAGACTGTTCCACTTCCTGACAACTCTGTGACTGAAGAAATACTTCCTAACATCCCTGTGAGTCATGTGAGTTTTCAGCTTCCAACTGTGATCCCTTGCTGTTGTGTCCAATCTCTGGAACATCCTGTCGCTATCTACCTTATCAATTCCATTCAGTATTTTGTATGTCGTTATCATATCCCCCCTATCTCTCTTGTCCTCCAATGTGGTCAGATCGATTTCCCTTAACCTCTCCTCTTAGGACATGCCCCTTAGCTCCGGGACAGTCTTGTTGCAAACCTTTGCACTTTCTCTAATTTCCTTAAATGCTTAGCTAACTGTGGGTTTCAAACTGGTGCTGCATACTCCAATGTAGGCCTAGCGTAGACGATGTACAGGGTCCTGTGTTTGTGTATGTGTGTGTGTGTGTAAGGATATATACACTCAGTGACGTGTATATACCTAAATATGGCTGAAGGAGTCGAGCCTTACCTCCTGGTCCTGTCTCTCAGTTTGTCTCTTACTATATAGATTCTCTTTCTCTTCCCCCTCTCTCTCTCTCTCTCTCTCTCTCTCTCTCTCTCCTTATTCCTCGGAATTTGAGGCGCAGTTATTTGATCCTACGCACATTTTCCATGTAATTTCCGTCAAGGTTATAAGATCACACTCCCATTTTGGCCAGTTCCTGGGTGATGCCCTGCTGATGATACGTAACAGAGGAGAACTGAGGGAGATGGTGTTTAATACGCACCAATGTTTCTTGATTTTTTTTATGTCAATGTTTGCTACTTGGACCATTACACTTAATATTCTCGTTGCAGGTATAACGTGAGATTACGAAGTGTAACTACCTACATCAGGTGTTTGGTTGATCTATGCCAATGATTATGTCTCTTGCATGTTCAAAACAACAGTCAATTTCTAACATTCTAAAACATTAGTCAATTTCTAACATTCTAAAACATCAGCCAATTTCTAACATTCTAAAACATCAGTCAATTTCTAACATTCTTCTTTCTAAACAAAATTAATGTGTCAGTGTTGACACTTCTTGCACTACTGTTTGTCTAACAGTGACGCTTAATAACCCGGATAAATCATGCAGCCCAAGAAGTGGTAAGGGCTTGATCCACCATGCGATAATCTCAAAACAATCACAGTATCTAAGGTCAGTAGCAAGGCTATTGAATCTTTTCACACATATCTGAGCTTATAAAAAGCTTGTTTTATTAGAGATTAAAACTTGAATTTATACCTGGTTTGAGTCTTTCTTCCTCTTTCTTCTTCTTCTTCTTCTCTTTATTCTACCTCTGCTGCTGCTTCTGATGTTACTGCTTCTTCATCATTTTATTCTTAACGTACTTCTCCCTCTTCATTTTCTTCTCCATACGAAGACAGATTGAGAATCTTGAACTTTCACACGTAGAATGAGGGAAGATATCAGTGAAGTTAATAAGCGGAAGATGGGCATAAACAAAGGTAACGTAAATAAAGTACTAACGATATCGAATCAAGTAAGAACTAGAAATAACGGATATTAATTAGATAAATTTAGGTTTAGAAAGGACGTACGACAGTTTTGGTTTTCAAACTGAATTACTAATGAGTGGAACAACCTCCCATGTAAAGTCACAGAGACTAACACCCTGAGTATCTTTAAAACGATATATGACAAATAAATTAGTGAGAAGGGCTGGGATTGATTTGGACCTAAGGAACTGAAGCAAATTCATGGGTAGTTTTCGGAAAACATTTGACAAATAAGTTAGGTGGCTTTGGGAAAAGGTTAGAAAATTGGGTGAATGAGAATAGTTTGTTTAGAGGAGGACCTGCCTAGTATGAGCTTGTAGGCCTGCTGCGGTTTCCTCCAATGTTATGTTCTAAAACAACTAGTGCTGACAGCATCTATACCTGTGTGGGCAAGACTGGATAGGCTATTGGTCCCTAGTTCAGTCGCGAATTCAGCCTGAAATCTGCCACTCCACTCATGGGTACTTCAATCAATGTGCACTAACCTTTATTCCCCAGAGAAGGCAGTGTTGTAAGAGACTATGGCTTGTCCAGGTCTTCGGTGCTGGAGTTAGCCGGCCTGTATGCAAATGCAAATACACACTTAAATCCTAGTGTGGCATGCAAAGAGTATGTTGCAATTTATTCAGGTGCTCAGGGTTTAACGATCTATAGGGTACCCATCTTTAAATCAGTACCATGGTTAATTGACTAATCATAGGCAAGTCCACCAAAGCTGAAATAACGTAGGTCACTTGCTGTAAGCACTGGCAGACTTACCTACCTGCTGGTTGAGTATGGCGCACTCTCTCTGGTTTCTGCTTTGCCATCTGTCACCATGGTTTGCACTTATTATTCTGTCTTTGCATATTGTATATAGTGTATATACCTGTATATAGCCGGTGAAGGCAAATATACTCAATAGTCTACTGCTGAGTTTTGTTTGCTCCACATTCCCATTACGACCAGGTCTCATAGGCCAATTCATTACCTGTTTGTGTAATATGGAAGCTCTGTCTGGGATCTGGAGCTAGAGCTGGTCTTGGTATCTTTCAGACTGCATTGCTATCACTTTTGTATTGCCTTTCAGTGTTGCTACTGTGTCTGTATCATGAAAATCATACTGTGCTATTGCCGCTTGTTGCATGCATTGCAAACAGCGTTTTATAGTGGGTTAAAAACTGAGACTGGTTAGGAGGTAAGGGGAAGCCCAAAATTAGATAACCCCCAATTCCTCTTTAGGAGGCCATTTGGGAATTACAAAAACTCTTTATAGAATATTGAAAAAACTTTACCGGCCCAAAATAAGGCAAGATGTGAAGAATTACATCCGCTCTTGTAGGGAATGTCAACAAGTAGGTAAACCTGGACACCCCATTAAACTTGTGCCACTTCATCCCATACCTGCAGATGGAGAACCGTTTGCCTAGCTAATAATTGACTGTGTGGGACTATTACCAAAATCAAAGTCAGACAACCAATACCTATTCACCATCATGGACAAAGCTACAAGGTATCCGGAAGCAGTCACTATGCACAGTATAAACACTAAAGCCATTCCTAAAGCCATAACTAAATTTGTATCATACCTTGGCATTCCTAAGTCTATCCAGAGTGACCATGGTACTAATTTTACAGCCAAATCTTTTAGAGAAACTTTAACTAAGCCAGGTATATTTCATAAATTATCCACTGCCTATCATCCTCAGTCCCAAGGTGTCTTGGAAAGATTTCATCAGACATTAAAAAACCATGATGAGAATCTCTTGCATGCATTTTTCTTTAGACTGGGATGAATCACTTCCTCTGTTGCTGATCGTAATGAGAGATACTGTGCAGTCCATTTGAGCTAATTTAGCATACAATGTATGAGGTCCTCTGTGAGTACTCAAGGAGGGATGGATGGGAGAAGACTCCTGTATAGCACTCTACAACCCTTCTTCCAGGCTGCAGGTGGCCCGTCAGTTGGCTAAGGCTAACTCAATAAAATCTGCTCAAAACACTATGAAACAGAGGTATGATAGAAAGGCAAAGTTTCGCTCTTTCAATCTAGAAGACAAGGTGCTGGTCCAGAAACCTGTACCTGACCACACCTTAACCCTTTCAGGGTTGGTGCCGTTACTAGTACGGCTTATGCGCCAGGGTCGATGACATACTAATAAGCGTAAATTCTAGCACCTTCAAATTGAGTGGGAGAGAGCTGGTAGGCCTGCATGTGATAGAATGGGTCTATGTGGTAAGTGTGCACAGGTGGAAAAAAAACTATGCACCCGCATTGCATTGTGGGAGTGGTAATTCAGTGGGCCTTTGTCACCAAGCCAAGCAGTAAGGAATACCTCACTCTCCGGCATTGTGGGTGGTGGGGAAAGGAGCATGGGTTTGTGTAAATGACATGGCTGGCTGGCTGGTAGCATTTTTGTTAGAACGTGGATTAGTGGAGGAGTCGCTTAGTCAGTGGGCTTCACCGTGCATCCTTGTTAAGAAATCTGATGGAGGTTTTCGAATGTGTTCAGACTACCGTAAGGTGAATGAGGTCATTATTCCAGATGCTTACCCTCTGCCATGTTTGGATGACGTGGTTATAGCTACTTTTGTTTCCAAACTAGACCTCCTTCAAGGTACCTTTGACAGATATGGCGAAGGAAATCTCTGCCTTCGTAGTTCCAGGAGGTCACTATCAATATATAGTGACCACATTAAGAATGTGGAACTCGGCGGCAACGTTCCAGAAGCTGATCCATCAGGCTATTAAAGGACCTAAAGGCACGGCAGCTTATCTGGACGATACAGTTCAAGCTTCCGGTATGTAGGATCAACATGTTTCCCGACTTAAAGCTCTCTTTCAGAAGTTTAAAAGTTTATAGTTAACTGTTTTTAGGGCCATGAAGTAGGTAGTGGTAAAGTAGCCACTAACTTTGCTAAAAATCTTGCAATTTAGAATTACCCAGTACCTCATGACAGGAAATCCCTCCAGCGTTTCATAGGGATGGTAGGTTTCTATAGACGCTTCTGTAAAAGCTTTACAGATATTGTAGCTCCCCTAACCTCACTTACTAGTCAGAAACAAAAATTTCAATGGACCCCAGAAAGTCAAGAATCATTTAACAAAGCCATATGGCTACTTTATACTGCACCCATTTTGTCACCAAATTTTTCAAAACCTTTTATATTAAAGGTTGATGTATGTAAGTCAGGCATGGGGCCAGTACTCCTACAGAAATCTGGGGAAGAGTGGATGAAGCCTGTTGCTTACTTCACTGCCAAGTATCAACCTCACCAAAGGGCTTACACCACCATAGACAAAGAGCCCTAGCTCTGATTCTTGCATGGGAACATTTCGAGGTCTACATGAAGCAGTCGTCATAAGTGGTCACAGTCTGCAACGATCACAACTCACTCGTCTACTTCAACACCATGAAATACCACAACACACATCTGATGAGATGGGGTCTTAGGCTGCCACCGTATAACATTAGAGTCGTACATATTGCCGGCAAAGAAAATGAACTGGCTGATGATGCACTCTCCCATGTTTAGGTTAGGATGTGTTAGGGACCATATGGGTAGCCTAACTTTTTTTTCCCCTTTATAAATGTGTTTTAAAATGATGGTGTTTTTTTTTTAGTGAGGGGACATTCTGCTGCCGTCCACAGGTATTTTGAACCATGTTAGCCCTAGTGTCTGCTGTCTAGCTCTAGGATAGAGTTTGACTTTGAGTCTTAAGAAAAGTTGAACCTTGTCTAATGAAGTGGATGGTTGAGAGCTATTAGCTCTCATGCAGAGAGTGTTACAATTTATTTGGCATATGTCTTACTTCCATATAGGCTGCTTCTCCATATAAGTTTACAAAATGAGAAGAAATAAATGCTGGTCTTCATGTGAATACTTCATCCAATCATCTTCAAGCTTTCTATGAAGATAGCATTATCTGTCTGGATGTAAACTTGCAGAGGATGCAGACTTAGAGAGCTGGTTTATGTTGGGACACGAGTCACTATGTGATAACTCTTCGACTAAGTACAGTTGAGTTACTGAAAACACCCTGTTTTCTAGGTCTAAGCTCGAATTTCCCACAGATGCTTTTGTAATTAATGAACCAGGCTTAGTTTGGTATCACCCCATATCCTATAACACCAGCCACCCCTTCGTACCTCATTGTATGCAAGAGACGTAGTTGTATCTCCAAACAATCAAGAGGCAGAGGAGCTGCAGCTCAACTCTGTCAATTGACATGAAAAAAATAGTCTTCATATTGTCAGTATTGTACATCAGCTCCTCATGACTCAGTTAATGATACCTCAAAGTAAAACCATCACGGAAAAGAAAATATTTATTACTCAAACATAAAGATTAAGTTTATACTCTCAATACCAACAAATTATCAATTTCTACACATAAAAAACATGTATTATTACTAGCATAATCATTAGCAATAAATGAACATGCAGTTAAATCAACACTGCGTAAAGTCTAAACAAAAGGCAAGATACAACTGAGTAATGTTAGTCTCATCCATGAGGTGCTGCTGGTCTGCTTGGGTTCTCGTTACTGCTCTTGTTCTCTATTTCTGTGCTATGATTTTCTTTGGTGTCCATATTTTTGTTTTGGGTGGCGAGGGCAAACCCGAGGTGGGTGGTGGTGTCCCAGTTGGTATTAATCATGATGGTGTTACCTGAGGGAGATGTTCAGTGCAGTTAACACAAATATAATAACTGTTCATCCTAACCACACAATCATCCGTTGTGGTAGCTAAACTTTTATAAGGCAATGGGGATGTAGAATAAAGACATAAATGCAACAATTAGGACATCTAATTAAATATTTTGCCTCTAAGAGCAAAATATTCAGTTTTGAGAGCAGAAAAACATACTCTAAGAGGAAATAAGTCAGTTAACCTAGTTAGGGTGAAGTCTAATGATGTTGGGCGCTTGAGCATGCATAAGCTGCCCATGTAGTGTATGGTGGAGTAGAATCAACTTAGTTAACACTCATGAGATACTAAAATTACCTGAGTTGTGGGCAGCGAGATATCTAATGATTATTACTCTTCACTTTCATCTTGATGTCTTTCTGTTTCATCAGGTACCTGATTGTCATGCAAGTATTGTTGAAATTGGTTACACTACTTCCAAAAGGAACTAGTGGAAGTTTCTGGCTGTCTAACGAACATATACCTTATTACAGCCCTCACATTTAATAAAATACACATCTGTACTAGTCTTGATAGTTATAGCTTGTCTCCTCTTAGCTAAATTCTTGATAACTGATGATTAAATAATAGCCAGACTCATTTCATGACTCATGAGCGTCATGGTAATAGTTTTTGGCTATATCACCAACAAGAAGATAATACCTTGTAGGAGACTGTTCCTGCACAACCATGTTAATGATGCAATGTACTTGTCCCCTGCAGTCAGAAGTGAAGTGTTGGTGTAACTGGGGACATTTAAAGACTTGGATAATGTGATCACATTTTCCCTCTCAAGTAATTGTGGGCTGCACTGTAGGACGAACCCACTGAGGAAACCTCTTTTAGTCTTCATTTATAAAATGCCATGTAATGGAAGATAATTTAAACCTCCTTGTGGCGATTGTGCGACTGTTCTGCCCATCCAGCTCTACATATTGTCACAATACAAGTGCTAGAATCCCCATTATGTTTGACCATTTATTGTAGGTTGGACCTCATGACAACTATATGAGAGCCCAATAAATCTGTCATAATCCATGGCATTCCATTAACACAGGAAGGAACTTTACGGGGGATGACTGTATACTCGCCACCACCACTGATAAAGAAGGTGGAATACTTAGTCTAATCATGAAGATCATATGCATATAACTATATATATATGCATGTGATTTAATGTCAGAACAGAAGTTGCAAGCGGCCATTAAGAACTTCGTGAGGACTCTGCTTCTGACTCTCGCCTCGGCAGGTCATAGCAGCTCTCCTTACTTGCACAGTCTCCCTACGATCCCCGTTGGGGAGGGGAACCTCTACCATCTCCACGATGTCACATCGTGTGAGAATTAAGCCCAAGTCTGCTGTCGTCGATGACGCCACGAAGCTTGAGCTTGCAGCTTCTCTCAGCACTTATCTTCACGCAAAGTTCTCCAAGATTACGTCACTGAAAGGAGCTTTCATCGTCACTTTTCTCGATGATGCTGAAGCTGACAAAGTGCTTACTCCTACTGCCATGAAGACCTTAGAAGACCGCTACTTTACCATCTCCACGTCACCATACATGCTTCCAAAACGTTCAGTGTTTATGAAACGTCTTGACAGGCTGATCACGAACATGTCCATCCAGGAAATTACGTCATCACTTGAAGACCTCAACACCTGGGCCAAGACTGACTCTGTAGTGAAGATCCCCAACGCTTCCTCAATGCTCAAGGTCACATTCCTGGACGTTACCATGGCGACCAGAGCACTGTCTGATGGCCTGGCCATCTCTTACTACTACATCAACCCTCGACAGATTGAACCTGAACGCTTCACGTACATAACACCTTGCTGGACATGTTACTGTACAGTCACTCTACTGCCGACTGCCACGTGAACAATAAGAAGATATGTTCCACCTGTGGGTCTACAGGACACGATTTTCGTTCTTGCACTTCCACTGCTGCTCCCACTTGCATCAACTGTAAGAGTGATCACCATACTCTTGCAGCCAAATGTCCAGTGCAAAAGGATATCCTCTCTAAGAAACTGAAGGAAGAAACAAAGAAGTCATCTGGAACCTCTCCTACATACGCTGCAATTGCCAAGATTCAATCTACAACATCCAAGATTCTATAAGCCACTCAACAGTCATCTCCACCACCTCTCACTACCCAACCTCCACCTGATGATATCTCTACCAAATGTAGACAGCCTGTACTGTCTGCACAGACAGCCCATGCTGTCTGCCAGCTTAGTTCATATTTCACACCATGCTGGTGCTGCCACCTATAGGCGTTGCTACTTCAGCCTGCCTGCCCTTGCCTCACGCTCACACAGTGGCTTAGCAGGAAGACACAAGGCCTACTCCTAGCTCTCTCTCGTGGGATGGCCCTGCCCGGGCCATGGGCACAACACACAAGCCTGTGTACCCACCACGACTTAACAATAAAGTAAGAAGCTCCGAAGACGTATCATTTACTCCCCGCTACCAGAACACCAAATAAGCCCATTAAACATTGGTAGCAGCGGTGGTCGCAGCAGTTGTTTTGCCCAGAGAGAGGAAGGAAGAGGTATGAAGTCATCTTCACTTTATCACCCTATACAAGAAGCATCCGTCTCTCAGCGAGTTATCCTGATGTCGTGTCTGCACATTTGAGCATCCAGATACAGGTACAGGCAGGATCCAGCCGAAATTTACCGAAATTCTCCGAGAATTGTAAGTGGCATCCCAGTGACCCCACGCTACAGCGTCCCACGCTGTTTCTCAAGTCACGTGTTCAGCGTCACTTGTATGTTGCTGTTGTTGTTCAGCTCAGCACAGCTGTTTCAGCAAGCCAGAAGTGAGTTTCGTTGTGATTTCTGCATCCAGTGTGTTTCCCTGTGTTTGTGGGTGGGAGGAGGAGGAATGGCCAGGTGCTCCCTCACCATACACTCATCCATGCTCCTCGCCACCACACTACCATACACCACTCACCACTACTCACTCCCTCTGCTGTGTTTTTTGCTATTTTTCGTGTGATTCATTGCCAGAGCTGTGCATCCGAGTGCCCGAGGCCACTCAAAGCTACGTAGACCAGCATGCCACGTAGGTCACGACACCACGTAGATCACGATGCCACGTGGGTGTGGACGATGTCACGTGGATCTACAAGCCATGTGAGTTACCAGATGTCCCAGGCCTCATGCTGTGGTCTGCTGCCCGCATCACTTTGACGTCACCGACGATGCTGCCCGACTTCATGACGTCACGATGTCTGCCTGACATCACCTCGAGATGTCTGCTGACGTCACAGTGCTGCTGACGTCACCTCGCGACATCATGCCTGACATCACATGATGTCACATCGAGTGTTTCTAGTAATTATTTCAGTATTGTCGAGAAGACTGAGAGAAAATATATGTCATGTGTTAATTAATTCCTCTCATTCAGTGTTCTCACATTTTAGTATATGTCTTAGTGTCAGTTTTGTGCACAGAAAAGCATCATTTGCTAGTTTAAGCCATGTTGTACCGCATGTACCGCAGGTGTGTGTAGTTTCCGTGTGTCCAGTGAGGTCTGAGCCAGACCTGAGTAGCACCACTGTGTTAAGTCACCCGTGTGACCAGTGCGTTTGACAGTTATCAGTCAGCTCTGAGCGTATGAGCCCCATTTGTACAGAAAGTTCTTAATGCTCATCGCTCGTGATGTTATGCAGAATCGTACCTGCTGCAACCCCTGAATGGGTTGCAATATATATAATGTGTATTATGATTATGAATATAATGTATATTACCTTTTCATATAATTTTATACTGCTTATATTTGTGATAATAGCTAAATCGTAAATAAATGACTTTATATTATTATTTGACTTATGTTGTTAGGTAGGATGTAACATATTATGTGCTCAGTTCAAGTCTTGATTGTCTAACTACTGTAATTATCACTCTTTGCTCGTTTCCCTGCCAGCTTCTGTTTCTGAGCTGCAGCTGTCCACAGAGCTATCACGTGATCGAGGGGGGGGTGTCCTCACCTCGCCTGAAGTATTCAGTCTGGTCTAGACTCTCTTGGTGGTTGGACAGATTGTCTGTCTCATTATTCTTGTTAGTTCTGTAGAACTCTCTTCACAGAACATTGTATAGACTTAGTGATTTTCGACATTGTACTGAGGTTGTGTGTCTCATGGACACTCGAAACAACTCAGGTCCTGAGCTGTAGCTTCTGACCTAACTTGTACTGGTATCTGTGTATTATCACAGTCGGGAGTTTTGTGACTTTTGTGGAGGATCTGCAGATGGTCCCTACTTAGTGTCCTTATATTATCTCCTTGTTCCTGATTCTGTGTCGCAGTTGCTTGTTGTATTGCTATTGGGCTTAGCATTCTTTTTTGTTCAAGCAGACTGTTCTGGTTGCCAGTCGGTCAAGAAGTTAGTTTATTTAAGGAATTTGTCGGTCACTTGTTTAAGTCTAGTCGAGTCTTGAGACATAGCAAACTACTTAGAGCACTTACAGACATACACAAACTTACTTGTACATATTTGTAATATCTTATTAAATGTTAAAGTACCAGATGGTACTTAAGAATTATAAATGTGATATGTGCTTTCAGCACAATAATATTGTACTCGAGAGAAGTGATATTATTTTGATTACTGTGATTAATTTAATTTAATTTGATAATATGCCTCTAGACTTAATAAATTTATAAAATTTTAATTTCTCTAGTTAGTAGCCTACCAGTTGTAATCCTGAAGCACTATTGAATCATACTGAATTCTAATGGATAATTGGACAAGGATACTGACTACTTGTTACGAAAACCCAGTAACAGGCTGGATGCTAGAAGGGCAGTCTTTTCTAGTATTCACTGGAGATCTCTAAGCTTTTAGAATCGCGTTTTTTGTAACAATTCCCATCGAGATTTCTTTCACTTCACCTCCAGACCATCAGAGTGCAGTTAATTGTAGAGAAACAAGTCTGGGGATGCTTAGACTAACCTCTGCTATAACTCCAACTGCCGAGAGAATGACACTCACCAAGCCGCAGTTAGCCCTGTCGGCAGGCGCTGTGTCAGCCTCATGTCACAAGCTTCAGTGAGCAGCCTGCACAAAGAAGATGTCACTTTGACTGCTAGCTCTCTCACTGCAGTCTGGTGTATGATGTTATGACTCCCAGATGTTTCGCCCAGTCGTCTCTGCCACGACTCGCTCCACAACTCGCTCCACGCTTGCCGGCAGTGACAGCCCAGCGACAGTACCAGTCGAGAAGTGTCCTCCTGAGTTGTTTGCCAGAAGTCCTGCCCAGTTGCCGAGTTTTGTCGACGCCTCACTCGAGGGCACCAGCATGTCGTGCCCCAGGTTGAGTGAAAACCTGCAGCGACTCCTACGATGACTGCTTCACCATTCCAGAGGAGACCGTACCCTGTTATGTCACAGCTCAGCCACAGCGATGTCTCCTGTGTTGCAGTATCTGTCCAGATGCAGGAAGGCGTGCAGTGATGCCCTTTCGACGCTCACTGCCTATGACCACTATGTTTAGCACACCCCACATGTTTTTTTCTTCCCTCCCTGTAGGAAGTTTTTTTTCCATGTCCATATGTATATATATGTTTTTATTTTGTGTTCTGTGCCCTGTTCCTAAGAGAGAGAGACCGAGTTTCTTTTACCACCAGTATTGTCGCGTTGGGACGACGCGCAGTAGGTGGCCGAGCGTATGTAGACAGCCTGTACTGTCTGCACAGACAGCCCATGCTGTCTGCCAGCTTAGTTCATATTTTGAGCCATGCTGTTGCTGCCACCTATAGGTGTTGCCACTTCAGTCTGCCTGCCCTTGCCTCACTCTCACTCACACAGCAGCCTAGCAGGAAGACATAAGGCCTACTCCTAGCTCTCTCTCGTGGGATGGCCCTCCCAGGCCATGGGCACAACACACAAGCCTGTGTACCCACCACGACTTAACAATAAAGTAAGAAGCTTCCGAAGAAAGGAACCCATTGCTCCTTCACAGCACTCAAGATGACCTTTGACCAGTTACAAGCCGACCCAGCATTTCGACCCAAGATTACAAGACTTCTCATCGTTTCCTCCCAACAAGTGCACAACATAAGGAATGCCTCTAACACTGAAGAAATGATGTAACTCCTGACTCACACTTTAACGACACCTGACCAATCAAGATGCTAGCCTCCCTTGACCACGCCTCCAGCTTCTGCCAGCCGCCAATCAACATCAAGAATGCAAGATGCAGATAGCTTGCCAGCCGGACGACTGAGAGTTCTCCTGTTTTTTGTGTTGCTGTTTCCCTCTGCTTCCAAGGCTTAGCTGTTGGGTCTAGTCCTGACTCTTCTCTCTTCGACTCAAGCCATTCCTCTCACCGTCTATTCTTCGCACTGTCCCCACTTGCCCCTCGTGGGTCCTTACCTGTGAGTCCTCTGATGATGAGAACTTCGTCAGATAATCCTACAGCATACTCCAAAGGACTGAACATGGAAAGAAACTAGATAGTCTTAAGTTTGCCTGTGATACTTCAATATAGAGCCTATTATCGTATCAATACAAAAGCATTCACACTGCTAAATTTACAAACTGTAATATAATTACTTAGCCTTAATGCCAACTTGCTCCATAATCTACAATAATATAGTTATGAATTATCTTAGTCTGCCCGAAATGCCTAGCCATGCTAGGTGTGATAGTGGCTCCATCTGTAATTAGTATTTTATAACATGTAAACCACTCAATATCCTAAAATATATAAACCCCGCATTTTAATCTTTATAGAGAATAAACTTGATTTGATTTGATTTGATACGTTTTAGTTGCTGCATGATCAGATGAAGGAATTCCCATACTGCGCAACCCTAGTCTCCTCCAGCTCAGTGAAAGTGACTGGAATAGTGCAGTGCACGCAGTGTAATACAGTTAATTATCTGAATTGAAGTTTTAAAGCAAATCATCATATAGATATTACAAATAAAAAAAAAAAATAACAAATCAGGACTTTACTCAAGGCAAATCTTATTCACACTTTCTGTTAAGAATCACCGGTTTTAAAGTTAATTGGAAAAGGCATACACTGTTTATCTCAGAGAGAAAAAAAAGAATGTCTGAATTCCTGAAAATATGAAAGTCTATTCTCAATCAATATAAAACTTAAAACGCAATTTTTTCAGATTCTCTACAAAATTGGTAGTGTAGTAGTACAAAATAAAAGGAGAACAGGAGGAGAGCTACCGACCCTCGGGCACAGGTTAAAACCCCACTGCAGGCATCTACAGAAACAAAGTCAAGACCAAGATTCATATTAGGATAGTTGTGCATCAAAGCTGATTCAAAAATGAAGTTAGAAAAAGGGTAGACAATTTTATCTGAGGGCAATTTAATAGGAAGACTATGATCTCTGACATGACACAAAATAGGATTTTTTTTAGTATTGGCAAGATTATTTTAGTGTTGGCAACATTTCGTTTGTGCTCTTCATGTATACCTGGAGTATACCTGGAGAGGGTTTCAGGGGTCTGGTCTGAGACCAGGCCTCGTCCGTCAGAAAGTGAAAAGCCTATTTCACCAAAGTATTGGAGAGGACAGGAGGCACAGTAGTGACAGGAGAATATGAGGAACATTACTCTAAAGGGAATGGAAATGACGAAAAGCAAGGTTGATATCTTGATGACGAAGGTTTTAGTTAATACATGTATTTTGAAGATTAGAAATGTAAAGGCAAAGAATAAGAAAATTTATGTAAGTATGACTGAAATAAGAAAGCCCATTTAGCCGAGAGTAGGCAGAGTTTTTGATACTGAAAGGATAGCTGAGATGACAAAATGAGCTGCGAAGAGTGGAAATTTCAGAGTCAAGAAACTGACTGTCATAGATGTGGAGGGCACGAGATGAGAGAGTAACTAGAGCACTTTCATGGCAGGAGGAGCATAAGAAAAAACAGTGAAAGTACATATCACACTGCATTAAAATGTCACAAAGCGGTGGACATGAACATCAGGGAAAGGAAGCAGAAAGTCCCATTCAGCTCTGAACTTGACAGGAGCAAAACTGTTAGATGCATCAAGGAGTGAAAGAAGATGGAGTCATTGGACGAAAGTAGACATCACGTACATAGTGAAGCCAGAGAGAAGGATGTACCTCAATTAAATTGTTCCAGCTACTGAATTATCACTTTTTATATATCACAGAGTTTTTGCAAAACTTATAATAATTTCGCCATAAAAATGAAAACGTAATTACTCTTATATGCATTTATACCGATGCTGATAACGAGGGATAATTTTTCACCAACTTTAACTCTCCATTACTCAGTAATTACAAAAATGAGCTTAAAATGGAATAAAAAATATTTAGTTTTTCAAAATTCTGCCACATACTGGGATTTTTTTTTCCGGTCTGCAACATATTAAGGGTTAAGAGTAAATTCACTCTCCCTGAAGAGGATAGTATCATTTACAATTTATTCAGGTTGTTATGTAACTCTGAAGCTCCATAAACCTTACACTAATAGTCTTTCAATTTAAATTTCTAAACTCAACCACAAAATTAATTTTGTGGTTGAGTTTAGCTAGTTGTGTAAAATATTTGAAAGGAAGGTGCTAAGTTATGTCATACAGTTAAACAATTCGTTCCCTTGGTTGCTGGGTTCTATGCTAGGAAAGAGTGTACTTCACTAAATAACCACGCCCCGTGGCTGGGGGTAATAGCTCTCCCTTCACACGGTCAGGGTCTGGGTGGAAACATTGGACGTGTTTCCTTGCACCCATCAGCAAAATGCATACCTGGGTGCTAGTCGATTGGTGTGAGTCGCATCCTGGGACAGTGACCTAAACTGCCCGAAATGCTCAGCATAACAAGCGGCTTTCTATATAGTAGTATGTCATTGATGTCAGCTAGGTCTGTATACCATGTACATGTACTTGTAGTAAATAAAGACATTATTATTATATTTTTATTATAAGTGGATCTGCCCAATACTGTCATTATTGTGGTATGCTCATTCATAGGATAAGTGGTATTTCCAGATACTGTCATTACGGTGCCATGTTCAATCACACCATGAGTGACATTGCACGAAGCTCTCATTTTAGTAAGAAAATTTGTCATTAGTGACTTCTTCAGTCCTAATAGACATCTAAGAAGTCAGCATGTATACTGGGTGCAGTCAGGCGACATTAAATGAGAGGGAAGTCAGTAACAAGTAGTGGGATCATATGGTGACTAGTGGGTTCATATGGTGACTAGTGGGATCATATGGTGACTAGTGGGAATATATGGTGACTAGTGGGATCATATGGTGACTAGTGGGATCATATGGTGACTAGTGGGATCATATGGTGACTAGTGGGAGGGGGTATCACGTGATGATGCACGTCAGTTTATGTCACATGGTGGGGCATGTCAGCTTGTGCCACCTGATGGAAACAACTAAATTGCTAAATATTTAAAGGTGCTGAAGCTGCCTGACTTCACTGGAATGTTTGAGATTGCTGTAACTCCCTAGGACTTCAGTCTTCCACACGTCAACTGTTCTGAACTTTCTATAACTCTCTCTTCAACCTCTGCTTAAATATAATTTTTACGAACTCCACAGTGCCCAACATTCCTACACCTATAACACTCCCACAACAACCAACATTCATACAACTATAACACTCCCACAACACCCAACATTCCTACAACTATAACACTCCCACAACACCCAACATTTCTACAACTATAACACTCCCACAACACCCAACATTCCTACACCTACAACACTCCCACAAATCCCGACATTAATACACCTATAACACTCCCACAACACCCAACATTCCTACACCTACAACGCTCCCACAACACTCAACATTTCTACACCTATAACACTCCCACAACACCCAACATTCCTACATCTATAACACTCCCACAACACTCAACATTTCTACACCTATAACACTCCCACAACACCCAACATTCCTACAACTATAACACTCCCACAATACCCAACATTTCTACAACTATAACACTCCCACAACAACCAACATTCATACAACTATAACACTCCCACAACACCCAACATTCCTACACCTATAACACTCCCACAAATCCCACCATTAATACACCTATAACACTCCCACAAATCCCACCATTAATACACCTATAACACTCCCACAAATCCCACCATTAATACACCTATAACACTCCCACAAATCCCACCATTAATACACCTATAACACTCCCACAAATCCCACCATTAATACACCTATAACACTCCCACAACACCCAACATTCCTACATCTATAACACTCCCACAACCCCCAACATTAATACACCTATAACACTCCCACAACACCCAACATTCCTACATCTATAACACTCCCACAAATCCCACCATTAATACACCTATAACAGTCCCACAACACCCAACATTCCTACACCTATAACACTCCCACAAATCCCACCATTAATACAGCTATAACAATCCCACAACACCCAACATTCCTACACCTACAACACTCCCACAACGCCTACAACACTCCCACAACACCCAACACTCCAACAACACCCAACATTACTACACCTATAACACTCCAACAACTCCCAACATTAATACACCTATAACACTCCCACAACACTAAACATTCCTACACCTACAACACTCCCACAACACCCAACACTCCCACAACATCCAACATTACTACACCTATAACACTCCCACAACTCCCAACATTAATACACCTATAACACTCCCACAACACTTAACATTCCTACACCTACATCACTCCCACAATACCTACAACACTCCTACAACACTCCCACAACATCCAACATTTCTAAACCTATAACACTCCCACAAATCCCAACATTCCTACGCCTATAACACCCCCATAACTTCCAACATTCCTACGCCTATAACACTTCCACAACACCCAATATTTCTACACCTATAACACTCTCACAACACTCAACATTTCTACACCTATAACACTCCCACAACACTCAACATTTCTACACCTATAACACTCCCACAACACCCAACATTCCTACACCTATAACACTCCGACAACTCCCAACAATAATACACATATAATACTCCCACAACACCCAATATTCCTACACCTATAACACTCCCACAACACCCAACATTCCTACACCTATAACACTCCCACAACTCCCAACATTCCTACACTTATAACACTCCCACAACACCTAACATTCCTACGCCTATAACACTCCCACAAATCCCAACATTTCTACACCTATAACACTCCCACAACTCCCAACATTCGTACACCTATAACACTCCCACAACACCCAAGATTCCTACACCTATAACACTCCCAAAACACCCAACATTCGTACACCTATAACACTCCCACAACACCTAACATTCCTGCGCCTATAACACTCCCACAACACCTAACATTCCTACGCCTATAACACTCCCACAACTCCCAACATTAATACACCTATAACATTCCCACAGCACTTAACATTCCTACACCTATAACACTCGCACAACACCCAACATTCCTACACCTATAACACTCCCATAAATCTCAACATTAATACACCTATAACATTCCCTAAAACTTCTCAGTATCCGTGCACCTTACACAGTACTTATAACTTTTCACAACCCCTATACCTTTTAACAACCTGTTACAGCTCCTTGCAACCCTTGCAACTCGTTAATTTTCATGACTCCTACACCTCCCTCAACTGAGATAAATGGTATAAAATACCGACACGATTGAAAAGCGTTTTTTTTTTGTGACAACGTTTCGCCAACACAGTGAGCTTTAACAAGTCACAAACATATCTACCTGAACAGAGAGATCTCAGTCGCATTCGTAACATTAATGTTAGGAAAAAGAAAGTCTCCAGCCTATACACGACATCCCTACCCACAACACAAACCATTGATCATCTGAGCCGGAAAATTGACGAGTCCCTCGACCTTTCTGTTCCAGCCAATCATCATCATCATCATCATCATCATCATCATCATCATCATCATCATCATCATCATCATCATCATCATCATCATCATCATCATCATCATCATCATCATCATCATCATCATCATCATCATCATCATCATCATCATCATCATCATCATCATCATCATCATCATCATCATCATCATCATCATCATCATCATCATCATCATCATCATCATCATCATCATCATCATCATCATCATCATCATCATCATCATCATCATCATCATCATCATCATCATCATCATCATCATCATCATCATCATCATCATCATCATCATCATCATCATCATCATCATCATCATCATCATCATCATCATCATCATCATCATCATCATCATCATCATCATCATCATCATCATCATCATCATCATCATCATCATCATCATCATCATCATCATCATCATCATCATCATCATCATCATCATCATCATCATCATCATCATCATCATCATCATCATCATCATCATCATCATCATTCAATCACCATCATCATCATCATCATCATCATCATCATCATCATCATCATCATCATCATCATCATCATCATCATCATCATCATCATCATCATCATCATCATCATCATCATCATCATCATCATCATCATCATCATCATCATCATCATCATCATCATCATCATCATCATCATCATCATCATCATCATCATCATCATCATCATCATCATCATCATCATCATCATCATCATCATCATCATCATCATCATCATCATCATCATCATCATCATCATCATCATCATCATCATCATCATCATCATCATCATCATCATCATCATCATCATCATCATCATCATCATCATCATCATCATCATCATCATCATCATCATCATCATCATCATCATCATCATCATCATCATCATCATCATCATCATCATCATCATCATCATCATCATCATCATCATCATCATCATCATCATCATCATCATCATCATCATCATCATCATCATCATCATCATCATCATCATCATCATCATCATCATCATCATCATCATCATCATCATCATCATCATCATCATCATCATCATCATCATCATCATCATCATCCGTAAACCGACCAGCCAATACGATCCTCTCCATGTATTCTCTCACCATGACACCAAAACCAAATATGGCATAATCATAGGCTTCTTCCTTCGTGCACCTCTGAATCTACAGTAGTGAATTTCTTGAGGAAGAATATTCTTTCATCAAACAGTTATTTTCCAAGCTTCACTATGCTTGTCTCTTCATCAGAGACTTCAGACGTCATGCATATAAAATCTTCAAACTCGCCCAGACATGATTCTGCCGAGAGAAAAGTACAACCAGTTTATACGTGGCAAGACATCAAGAAACCTCTAAACACATATTTCAAATTACCAATACGAGTACATCCAACAATTTCAACCAGAACAACGACGTTTACAACATAGCTGAGCCCCTTGCCAAGAAACTTCTTTATCGTTACCCTATACAGTAGGGCTCCGCTTTACGGTGTTTTGCTTTACGGCGTTTCGCTAATATGGTCATTTCAAATTATGACCAAAACTCTATACGGCTCCCCCCACCTGACTTCTAATACGGTCACCATGCCCCACCCGGTGTGTTTATATTCTATGTGAGATCCGTAAGCACTAAGTCTCTCCATTATGTCTGGAAACTCCAAAATTTCAAGTGTTTTTAAAAGTTATTTCATATTTTATATATACTCTGGTAATTATGCTTGTATTCCTGTACGTAAATAAACTTAAACACTGTGCTGGCGTGCAGGTACACATTAAAATCAGTAAGAGTGTCTTATGTCTCGAGACACCATATTAGTAATGATGATGATAATAATAATAATAATAATAATAATAATAATAATAATAATAATAATCACCAGAAAATTATTCCTTTCGTATGTAAGTTTATTCAGGTATACACGAATACATTTACATAGATTACCATACAAAGCAGCATATGTGTACAGTACCTAGGATAACCCCAAAAAAAGTCTGTGTGACTTATTTCCATTGCCTTCACTCAGAGATTCATTTCTTCTAAAAATGGTGTTGCATGAGAA